>NC_053026.1:34497034-34522235 GCF_003073215.2 Triticum urartu
GTCTTTAATCTACCCATGTGCTGATGCACATTGTTTAATGAGTACTCTTGTTTAATTGGGTAGTTGTGATGGTCATTTTGTAGCCATTTAGTACTACTGATGCTAATCAATGGATTAGAAAATGTGTTGATGCTTTCCATGTATATTTAATTTGGCCAGTAATTTTATAATTGGTCAACAGCTTAGTTTGCAGTGCAGTGCAGATAATCATTGTTTAGCTCACAAGAGTACTCACTTTGCAAATTATTTGATTGTTTAAGGTCAGAGAGATTCAATGTCAGAAGCTAAAAAATTTAGTGTCAGAGGTTCATTCTTTAGTTGGCTATATTATTAAAGTTGTTTCTCAAAGATGCTTAAAGTTCATTTTTTTAATTCAGTGGTAGATGCTTAAAGTTGATTTGATTTGTATTTCATTGTTTAAAGTTAGATGCTCAAAGTTCAGTTACAATTTAAAGTTAGATGCTCAGAGTTCAGTTATAATGTAAAGTTAGATGCTCAAAGTTCAGTTATAATTTAAAGTTAGATGCTCAAAGTTCAGTTATAATTTGAAGTTAGGTGCTCAAAGTTCAGTTATTATTTAAAGTTAGATGCTCAAAGTTCATTGTTTAAAGCTAGTTTATTGCTTAAATAATTTGCCTAGGAGATTGATTTTACACATGCTATGGTTGTTTATATTGCAGGAAGATGACAACTGTGGTATTGTTCTCTGGGTTGACCCAGAGTGGCCCCCTACATTGCAGAATGCCTTGTTGAAGCTATGGGAAATGTATCATGACAACAAGAGTGATAGGAGGAATGTTAACCTGGAGAGTTCACTCACTATTCACCATTTGACTGAAGAAGAAAATAATCTAGAGGCCAACTATGACAAATTGGTTGAAGATGTGCACCAACTGTTCAATGCTCAAGAGGATAGGATGGTATATTTCAGCTATTTGCAGGCTAAGATGCATAATGTGGATGTTTCTGATTCAGTTGTATCTGACATGAAGACAGAGATGGGGAAGAAAGATGCAGAGATCTTCAAACTGCAGGAGAAGTATAAAGTACTGTTGAACCTGACACAATCTCAAGGCACTTGCATTAGGAACCTAAAGTTCAATCATCTAAAAGAGAAGGAAGTGCTTAGTACATCCACCAGGAACCTGCAATTCTAGGTTGATGAACTCAAAAAATCTGAGGAAAAGCTCACCCAGGAGAACACCCAGCTGCTCCTTCACATGGGTGATCTCAAGAAGGGGCATGACAAGCTCACATCAAGGAGGGATCAGCTAAAGATTCAGATTGCTGAACTGTTGAAGTCAGAGGAGAAGAACAAGCAGAAATTGAAGGGGTTCCTGGACATCTTGTCAGAATGAAGATGTAGAGGAGAGCAAGAGCAAGATCCATATCAACATGAAGAATAAGAATGCTTGCTTTGCTGACCTTTTGTGAAGTATGGTGTTATTGTGAACTAAGTTATGTACTATGGATGTGTAGTTGTTGTGAACCACTATGTTGTTGCTTTAAGTTGTTGTGAACCACTATGGTGTTGTTGTGAACCACTATGTTGTTGCTGTGAACCACTATGTTAACTCTTAGTTGCTGTGAACCACTATGTTAATCAATATGGTGTTGTTGTGAACCAGTATGTTAACTCTTAGTTGCTGCTTGTCTTAGTTGCTTGAACCAAGATATTGAACTCTTTTATGATTTTAGTTGCTTGTCTTGTTGAACCAAGATGTTGAACTCTTTTATGATTTCAGTTGCTTGTCTTAGTTGGTTAATATTGAACCACTATGTTAATCAATATGGTGTTATTGCTTGTCATAGTGGGGCTGCCTCATAGTGGTTACTCTACTCATTTAGGGTCCGTCGACGTCGAGAACCCCCTAAACCAAAGTGGTTAGTCATTTAGGGTCCGTCTGACGTCGAGAACCCCCTAAACCAAAGTGGTTAGGCATTTAGGCTATGTCGACGTCGAGAACCCCCTAAACCAAACTGGTTGGTCATTTAGGCTCCGTCGACGTCGAGAACCCCCTAAACCAAAGTGGTTAGTCATTTAGGCTCCGTCGACGTCGAGAACCCCCTAAACCAAAGTGGTTAGTCATTTAGGCTCCGTCGACGTCGAGAACCCCCTAAACCAAAGTGGTTAGTCATTTAGGCTTCGTCAACGTCGAGAACCCCTAAACCAAAGTGGTTAGTCATTTAGGCTCCGTCGACGTCGAGAACCCCCTAAACCAAAGTGGTTAGGTATTTAGTCTCCGTCAATGTCGAGAACCCCCTAAACCAAAGTGGTTAGGCATTTAGGCTCCGTCGACATTGAGAACCCCCTAAACCAAAGTGGTTAGGTATTTAGGCTCCATCGACGTCGAGAACCCCCTAAACCAAAGTGGTTAGGCATTTAGGCTCCGTCGACGTCGAGAACACCCTAAACCTTATCATCAAATCATTAAACCTTAACATTGCCAATAACACTAATCATCAAATCATCATCAAACCTTAACATTGCCAAATTGATAGCATAACATTGCCCATAACACTAAGATAGTTGATAGCAATTCCGTACACTCAAACATAATCATCCAACCAGTTTGACTTGTTGGTTCAGTACAGTCAAACCTAAGCATCCAACCATGGTTCAGGACACAAAACATTGATCAGTACCATATTTTTGAGAAACAACAACTCATTACACTCATCTGTTACCACTGGGAGAAAACCAGGTCATCCAACCAGTGTGACTTCTTGTGGCAGAAGATGTAGAAGGAGTTGCATATATTGGGGCAGTGAATGGCCTTGCACCACTAGTTGATGGCTGTGAACTTGCACCAGACCTTGCACCAGTCCTTGCACCAGACCTTGCAGGTGGAGGCTGTGATCTTGGTGCAGGCTGGGATCTTGCAGGTGGAGGCTGCTGTTGTGATCTTATAGGTGGGGGTTGTGATCTTGCAGGTGTAGGTTGCTGCTGTGATCTTGCAGGTGTCTTGCAAAAAGAAGTGAGATTGGTATTAGTAGACAACATTAAAATATTAACAAATGCACTAGTCAACTAATAGAAAAGAAGTGAGATTTGGTATTACCACATGCTTGTTTTTCCTCATAGCCAAATCTGGTTTCAATTGTTTCAGGCAGTTGGTGTATCTATGGCCTTGGAGACCATAGTTAGAGCATGTTATTGTGGCCATTCTACTGTTGTCCTTTGGCTTTGGCACTTCAAACTTGCCCTTGATCCTCTTCTATTGCTTTCTTCCTCTCCTAACATGAAATTCTGGTGGCGCTATGTCTGGTCCATGTGTCCTTATCCAGTCATGTTCACCAGGAACAGGAAAGATCATATGTTCATATGCTGCCAAATAAAATGGTTTTTTGAAGAATTTACAAACAAAGTCCTCTGGAAACCTCTTGGCCTTGTTAATTGCTGAAATTGCATGGTTGCATGGTAGGCCACTGAGGTCCCATTTTCTGCAACCACGTGTATGATTATCCAAGTTCACAGGGTGTGTTTGCTACCCACTGGTCACTTGCCATAAATTAACACCAGCTTGAATGGGTTTGCAGTATCTGGCCCTCTCCTTTTCCAGCTCTAGCTTCTCAGCATAATGTGGTGTGATCTCCCAGAAAGCTTCCTTTCCTCTCTCTCTATTCCTATGCCACCTTACCATTTGCTTGTCCTTAATACCATCAACCATAGTCCTAATAGGCTTTTTCCTAAAATCAAGGATATACTTGCTGAACACCTCAGATAGGTTGTTAACAACCAAATCTGTCTTGCAGTTAGTGTCAAAAGCATGCCTAGCCCATGTTTTCTTAGGAATTGTGTTAATCCAGATCCAAGCATCCTCACACTCATTTCTCAAATCATTCATAGCAATATTAAACTTATGTTCATTGCAAGCATAACTGGCATTATCCATGCATTTCTTTAGATCTTCCCCCCTAAAACCAGCATTCTGGAAATTTGCATATAAGTGTCTAAGACAATATCTCTGGTGGCAGTTTGGAAATACTCTATTCACTGCATTGAGTAGCCCCTGTTGAAATTACACAGCAAACTAAGCTACTGAATATAGTTGAAGATAGACAACAAACTATGCTACTGAAATCACACATCAAACTATGTACTTACCTTCTGTCTATCTGACATGATGGTATAAGGACCAAATTGGCCAACTTCTCCTACTAGACATATCTTGAGTTGGTGCAGAAACCAACACCAATTTGCTGTATCCTCCTGACCAACAATGGCAAATGCAATTGGAAAAATGTTATTATTGCCATCTCTGCCAGTGGCAGCAAGGATCTGTGCACCTGTGGTCAGCTTAATAAAGCATCCATCAACACATGTTTTGCAAAAAAAAGAACCAATTAAGTCAGTACATAGTAAAGAAACTAAAGCAAAGGTTTAATCATGTACATAGCAATGAAACTAAAGCAAAGAAACAACTAACTAACCAATGAAAGGTCTGCATCCATTGAGAAATCCCTCCCTTGCTCCATTTTAGCAGAAAAACATTGCATGAAACCTTGGCCCTGGATGTGGTATTTTTTTGTTGCTTTAGGAACTAGAGTTGTAACTACAACCCTACTTCCAGGGTTTGTCTGCATGATGGTTGCTGCATACTCCCTTAGCCTGGGATACTGCTTCTTGTGCTCTCCTAAGACAGCTTCCACAGCTAGGTTTTTGGCCCTATAGGCCATGTGCTTAGGAACCTCAACACCATACTTCTCCTGCCAGGCATCAATTAGATTTTGTATGCTAGTGGTTGGATCATACCTGAACAATGACTCATATGTCTTTGTAAGCCATTTTGCACTAACCCTGGAAGACTCTGTACTGGTAGGGCAAGTGTGCTCTAGGTTCATTTTTTATAGCAAAAGTCTTTTCACCTTTGATCACAGTAGCAACAATGTGGAACTGACAGTGCTCATTTCTGCAACATGCAATGATCCTTTGGTCAGAGTTTCTATGATATCTGAAATCTCTTGCCTGTGAAATGTGCAAGCTCAACAGAGCATCTCTGAATTGTTGTTGATTTGTGAAGCACATGTACTTACATAATTGCTGGTGTGGGTGCTCCATTTTTTCATTGAACCATATCCTAGGTTTTCTTTTCTGTGCCCTACTCTTCTTTCTTTTCTTTAGGACAAATTGCAGTGGCTCATGCCCATCATCTTCACTATCCATTAGCCAACCAGTTTCTTCTTCATCTGATGAAGGAATGAAATCTTGCTTCACCTCCTTTAAAACACTAGAATGTGTTCTAGTGGTGAGGCACCTCCTAATTGGCAGCTTCTGTCTCTTCTTTGTAGGTTCTACCTGCAACTGTTGAGCTAACTCCACATTCAAGCTCTCCTCCCTCTCTTCATCCCCACTCTCTTCCTCCTCCCTCTCATCCATCTCAAACAGATCCTCAACCTTAGTGTCACCCTTGTAATGCAGTTGTTCCTCCTCTTATGACTCATCATCTGAATATTCATCTTGATCATCTGCTAGTCGTTCCTCATCTGCTTGTCTCTTTCCATCTATTATCTCTGTGTCTGGAAAAATACTGTACTTCTCCAAGTAGTTGTCACTGTCATATGCCCCTTCTGAATTATCACTACTGTAATATCCCTCCTCCAACAAAACTTCATCCTCCATCACAGATTTCATCTTTTCTTTACCTAGATTTTAGCTCTCTTGTGTGCAAAAACCACAAGCTTCAACATTAGTACTACTGCTGTCCTGACTATGAAAAACAACCCCTTGGTCATCAACAACAAGCACAGCTGGCTCACTGAGATCATACACAACTGGTGGTGCATAAAGAATGGTTTGTAGTTCAGCATTTCTCTGAATTGCAGCACTGCCAGTGGTTGTTGCTCTAACTAACAGATTCAAAACTAAAGTATGCTCATGCTGCTTCTTAATTTGCTGCAATTTAATGTTTGTGTCAATCAAGTCTAGGCCATGCTCTCTCTGCTCTCCTATGCATGTGTTCTCCATGTGATACAATTCATCATAGAATGTAAATCCTTGTGTATGCAACAGTGCATACAGATTGAGAAAAGTGACATCAGAACTGCATATCTTCCTATCCAAATTATGCAGGGCATCAAAGTGAATCCTAACATCCCAGATAGCCTCCTCCACACTACAAGTGCCAGCAAATTTGGACTTTTTCATTAACACTAACCCTAGCCCCCAAATTGGAAGAAAGAACAGAGGAGAGGGAGGAGGACTTACAGCACTCCACCACATCCATGGGTCCAGTGATGGCTCGTGAAAGGGTTGGCGACCCAGATCTCTGCCATCCGCAGGCGCTGCTCCATGGTCAGCGGGGCCTCTCTATTTCTTCCTCGCCGCTCGAGTAGTACGACGAACTATCGCTGTTGCCCTCGGCCAATCCTGGGTGCGCATCGGCCCCGAGGCCAGGAAGATCTCTGTACCCGCCCACACCGCCACCGCTGCTCGAGCCGCCGCCTACACCGCCGCCGCTCGGATTCGTCGTCGCCATTGACAAAGAGTGAAAGATCGTGGATGTCGCCTAGAGGGGGGTGAATAGGCATTTTAAAATAATTACGGTTTGGGCTTGAATAAATGCGGAATAAACCTAGCGGTTAATTTTTCAAGCACAAAACCTAAAACAACTAGGCTCACCTATATGCACCAACAACTTATGCTAAGCAAGATAAGCAACTATGTGATAGCAAGATATATGACAAGAAATAATATGGCTATCACAAAGTAAAGTGCGTAAGTAAAAGGGCTCGGGTAAGAGATAACCGAGGCATGCGGAGACGACGATGTATCCCGAAGTTCACACCCTTGCGGATGCTAATCTCCGTTTGGAGCGGTGTGGAGGCACAATGCTCCCCAAGAAGCCACTAGGGCCACCGTAATCTCCTCACGCCCTCGCACAATGCAAGATGCCGTGATTCCACTAAGGAACCCTTGAGGGCGGTCACCGAACCCGTACAAATGGCAACCCTTGGGGGCGGTCACCGAACCCGTACACTTTGGCAACCCTTGGGGGCGGTCACTGGAACCCGTCAAATTGCTCGGGGCGATCTCCACAACCTAATTGGGGACCCCGACGCTTGCCCAGAGCTTTACACCATAATGATTGAGCTTCGAACACCAACAACCATCTAGGGCGCCCAAGCACCCAAGAGGAACAAGCTCAAGGGTACCAAGCACCCAAGAGTAATAAGCTTCTCAACTTGTAACTTCCACGTATCACCGTGGAGAACTCAAACCGTTGCATCAAATGCAATGGCAAGGGCACACGGAGTGCCCTAGTCCTTCTCTCTCAAATCCCACCGAAGCAACTAATGCTAGGGAGGAAAATGAGAGGACGAACAAGAAAGAGAACACAAAGAACTCCAAGATCTAGATCCAAGGGGTTCCCCTCACATAGAGGAGAAAGTGATTGGTGGAAATGTGGATCTAGATCTCCTCTCTATTTTCCCTCAAAAACTAGTAAGAATCCATGGAGGGATTGAGAGTTAGCAAGCTCGAAGAAGGTCAACAATGGGGGAAGAACACGAGCTCAAAGGATGAGGTTCATTGGGGAAGAAGACCCCCTTTTATAGGAGGGGGTAAATCCAACAGTTATCCTCACAGCCCGCACAGAGCGGTACTACCGCTCCAAGGAGCGGTACTACCGCTAGGGCGAAAGAAGCCCTTTGAAAAACAACAGCAAGGAGGAAAAAGGCCAGAAGAACCGCCGGAGCGGTACTACCACTCGTCCTCACGGTACTACCGCTAGGGATCGCGGTACTACTGCTTGCGAGCGGTACTAAAAAATACATCTGTGCCTATCACCGCAGGACTTGGGACGAGTTTTTGGTCCGGAGCGGTACTACCGCTGTAGGAGCCGCGGTAGTACCGCTCTAGAGCGGTAGTAAAAAATTACATCCGCTCCAATTCGCGGCAGTACCGCTGCAGCCTTTTCAGAACACCAAAACTACCACAACTTCTGCAAACGGACTCCGAATTCGATAAAACCAAGTTTGTTGGAAAGCTAGCAACAAGGGCTAAAACAAACTTGAAAGAAATATCAATAAGAAGCAAATGAGAAAAGGCCCAAGAGAAAAAGGTGAGAACCCTTCCTCGGATAAGACCGGTAAAACCTCCAACACCAAAAACATCATAGAAGACGCATGCGAACTCTGTTTTCGATGAACTCAAGCTTGTCATCAAGATGACCATAAGCTCTAAGACTCACAAAGAGAACCAAACAAGAACCAAGAAACATGATGCAAGGATGCAATGGTTTGAGCTCTCTACTAACGATACGATCAAGCTACCAACTTGAGAGCCCCCCTTGATAGTACGGCAAACGATCCTATAACCCGGTCTCCCAACTACCACCACGAGACCGATAAAATAGAAAAACTATCAAGGGCAAACCTTTTCCTTACACATGGTCCGCTTGAGATAGAGGATGGCGATCTTGACTCCCTCAAGTTGGACCACCTTTCTTGATTGCGATGGCTCGATGAAGACTAGATGATTGTTCCCCCATAGTCCACTATGGGTGAGCCACTCTTCGGCACATCTTCATAAGTCCATTGACACCACAATGGATAGCAAGATTCAAGCACTTGATCTCTTCGTGATGCTCCACTTGAACTTGCACACGGCAATCTTGATGACGATCACCACTTGATGTCATCCTTTCCATGGGTTGTATGATATCTTCCTCTTGACGCAAGCCCATGGACACGTACATAGCCCCACATAGAACTCTCACATAGACCATGGGTTAGTACACAAATTGCAATGGACAATGCTTACCATACCATGGGATCACTTGATCCCTCTCGGTACATCTTCTACGCTTTGTGAGTTGATCAACTTGATTCACTCTTGACTTAGTCTTGATCAACCTTGAATCTTTCCAACTCTCTTCATTTGGGTGATGTCTTGAAGGTAAACATGAATGATCACACAATCTTCTTCTTCAAGACGTGCTTGCAATAAGCTCAACACTCACATGACCAATCTTTGGATAATTCCTTAATACCACCTTGGTCAACTCATAAACTCCTAAAAACCAACACATGGACTTCAAGAAAAGCCTATGGACAAATCCTTCAAATATAACTCAAGACAACCATTAGTCCATAGAGATTGTCATCAATTACCAAAACCAACCATGCAATGCAACAACAAGTAGTGCATGCGAATGAGATGCAAATGTTAAGGAACAAAACCAAAGCAAGAGGATATAACTCTCTAAACTTCTCCACAAAACTCTCTGAAACTTCTCCCCCATTGTGTAACGCCCATGATGTGGCTATATCTCCCACGTATCGAAGCACGACTTAGAGGCATAACCGCATTGTAAGCAATGTCGCAAGTGGGGTAATCTTTACACATCCCATGTACTGAATAAGAAAAGAGGTACATAGTTGGCTTACAATCGCCACGTCACACAATAGCATAAATAAAGCATTACAATCATCCAGATACAATCAAGGTTCGACTACGAAACCAAAATAAAGACAACCCCAAATGCATATTGTCCCTGATCGCCCCAATTGGGCTCCACTACCGATCGTTTGGAAAGGAAACGTAGTATCGTCCTGAGTCCTCATCGAACTCCCACTTGAGCTCAGTCGCATCTCCTGGTACGGTATCATCGGTCCCTGCATCTGGTTTTGAAGTAATCTGTGAGTCACGGGGACTCAGCAATCTCACACCCTCGCGATCAAGACTATTTAAGCTTATAGGTAGGGTAAAAGGTATGAGGTGGAGCTGCAACAAGCACTAGCATATATGGTGGCTAACATACGCAAATGAGAGCGAGAAAAGAAGGCAAAGCGCGGTCGAGAAACTATGATCAAGAAGTGATCCTAAAACAACCTACGTTCAAGCATAACACGAGACCATGTTCTCTTCCCGGACTCTGCCGAAAAGAGACCATCACGGCTACACACGCTGTTGATTCATTCTAATTAAATTAAGTTTCGGGTTTTCTACAACCGGACATTAACAAATTCCCATCTTCCCATAACCGCGGGCACGGCTTTCGAAAGTTCAAATCCCTGCAGGGGTGTCCCAAGTTAGCCCATCACAAGCTCTCACGGTGAACGAAGGATATTCCTTCTCCCAAGACAACCCGATCAGACTCGGAATCCCGATTACAAGACATCTCGACAATGGTAAAACAAGTCCAGCAAAGCCACCCGAATGTGCCGACAAATCCCGATAGGAGATGCACATATCTCGTTCTCAGGGCACACCGGATTGTCCAAGGTTCCGGTAGGCTAGCCCAGAGTTGCCCCTGGTGGCCACCGGCAGCTGACAGGTTGGACCAACACTCAGAGGAGCACTGGCCCGGGAATTCGCCGGGAGAAGTATTGGGCCTTTTTGGGCCATATGGGAAAGAGAGAGGGGCTGCCTAGGGCAGGCCACGCGCCCCCCCAAGGCCTAGTCCGAATTGGACTAGGGGGAGGGGCTGCGCCCCTTCCTTGTTTCCTACTCCTACTACATGGAAGGACTCCTAGTTGGACTAGGAAAGGGGGAATCCTACTCCCGGTGGGAGTAGGACTCCCCTAGGGCGCGCCATAGAGAGGGCCGGCCCTCCCCTCCTCCACTCCTTTATATACGGGGGCAGGGGGCACCCCATACACACACAAGTTGATCCACGTGATCATATTCTTAGCCGTGTGCGGCGCCCCCTGCCACCATAGTCCTTGATAATATTGTAGCGGTGCTTAGGCGAAGCCCTGCGACAGTAGTACATCAAGATCGTCACCACGCCATCGTGCTGACGGAACTCTTCCCCGACACTTTGCTGGATCGGAGTCCGGAGATCGTCATCGAGCTGAACGTGTGCTAGAACTCGGAGGAGTCGTAGTTTCGGTGCTTAATCGGTCGGGCCGTGGAGATGTACGACTACATCAACCAAACGCTTCCGTTGTAAATCTACAAGGGTACGTAGATCACACTCTCTCCTCTCATTGCTATGCATCACCATGATCTTGCGTGTGCGTAGGAATTTTTTTTAAATTACTACGTTCCCCACCAGGCATAAGGCCGAGCCTCCCACCTTTACCAAGTGTATAGATGCATTAAAGTAGACAGGATATATGTAACATCCCAATTTTCCTAAATTAGGATGTTAATAGATCATTCATATGCATATCATATTTTTATTTCATTATTTGCTTTTTCAGAATATTCAAATTATTATGCAACAAAAGGCAATTTATTTGGAGTGGAGATAACATGACTTCTCCCCTATTTTAAAAATGTTCATAATGTGCAGAATATTATTTCCAGTTCATATGATATGTTCTGGTAATTTTTGCAATCTTCAAAATATTTTATTTGATTGTTTTATTGCTATTTGAGTGGCCTATTGCATCAAAATTATTTTACAAAAATTGTATTAGTGTTGGAACTAGTGTTCCTGTAGTTTATAGCTGTAGAGCTATTTTTACTTTGTGTCTAGGTATTTTTATTTAGAATTTATACTGTGTATTTTTTCTGCTGTTGTTTTAAAAAAACAGCGCAGCACCGCAGCGCTGCAGCCAGTCGGCCCAGTCGCGCACCGCGCCTCAGCCAACCGCTAGCCCCGCAGCCCGCTCGCTCGCAGTCGCGAAGCGGTACGCACAGCCGCACCGCATCGCCCGACCCGCACCGCGCCCCTGCTCGTCTCCTTCCCCGAGCCGGATTGGAGCGCATCGTACACGCGACCAAGGCCGAGCCGGATCGACCCGATGCCCTGGTCCACCCCGAGCACCCTGGAGACGCCACGCGCGAGCTAAACCCTAGGGGAACCCGACCGCAGCCTCCCCTCGTCCTCCTTCGACCACACGAAGCCGCTGGAGCATTTTGGATCTCGCACCGGAGCTCCGCTGTCCGCCGTCTTCGCCGGAGGATTCCACCTCCGTAAGGACACCATCGGCCACATCGTTCACTCCCCTCGACCCTCCTCTCAACGCCGCACCTTCCTGACATTCTTGCTTGGACGAAAACGCAGCAGCGCGAGTGGGACGAGCTCGACCGCCGCCGCCGGAGTTGCCGCGTTCAGGTCTTCACCACCGCCGGCACAGTCCACCTCGCCGCCGTCCGACACCACCACCGCCTCTGCCACTCACCTCCGCACCCGTCCGTCACCTCTCCTTCACCGGAGACCCACCGGAGGAGCGCCGCCGCCAACGCCCGAGAGCACCGTCGTTTTCCTCTGTTTTTCTGGTGAGCACACGCGCCCGGCCAATCAAGCACTGCCACGTGGCACTTCGCTACAGGACACGCACAGGAGTTGCTACAGTAACGCGTGAACTGTGCAGGGGATTTCTGTTTTCTTTTGTTTTATTTTCAGATTTCAACTCTAACTTCAATTAGCTATATCTTTTAACCTATATGTCCAAATTAGGTAATTCTTTTTCCTATGCACTCACAAAAATCAGCACATTATCACAGTACCAACTTTGCACATGTTTGCTCTGTTCAAATTTGAATTCGTTTGAATTTGAATTAAACCTTCCGGAGGCCGTAACTCTCAAACCGTTTATCGGAATCGAGTGATTCTTTTTGCGTTGTGACCATAGTGCAATTTAGGTGCTGTTAAGCTATTGTTGTTGAGTTTTTAAAATGTTTTTCTTGCTGTTGGTTTTGTTTTGGTTCTTTTCGTGTTTCGGTGATTGATTTGTTGAATTGTGTGAAACGTGTAGATTGTCTGGAGTGCGACGCGAGCTATTGTCAGGAGTGTGACTTTCTGAACCAGAACCAAGGCAAGTTACATGTTGATCATCCTTTACCTATTGTTTTCTATGCATGTAGTTATATCACACTATGAATATATGCATGTATAGGAATACTATATTATTTTTGCTATGCTGATGAGCTATCTTCCCGTCTTTGCAAATCGTGGTAGTGGTAGGTTGCTATGCTTTGTAGACGGGGGTGGTTCGTGTATTCATTGAGTTTATGTGAGTATTATATATATTTAACAAATTGAGTAGTAACTCAGGATTTAACTCACCTCTGGGCGGAAGTGGTATTGCTTGGTGTTGAGGCAAGGCATCATGGGGTCTTGCACCTTTTCTAAGGCCATGCGCTCATGAGAGTGCACCCTAAGTGGAATGCCGCCCAGGTTCAAAAAGATCAGACAGACTTAGTGACTAGTAGCTTCCATGTGCGGCCACTGGCTATATGGGCTATGGCTTAGTTGATTAGTTGTTGGAACCCTGGCCTAGACAGTGTCGACAGATGTAGCATATGTAGGTGGGATGTGGCTGTCAGGTGGTCAAGGGAACCTCTTCTGAAAGACTTCGTCTCAATCTTTGGATTGGGTCCAGTGGGTAAAGCGTACTAAACTCTGCAGAGTATTAAAACTAATCATGATTAGCCGTGCCCTGGTTATGGGTAACTTTGAGCCACTATGCCATTACAGTTGCTGGATGATCTTGACAGATGTGACACTTCATAAATTTGTTGGGCAACTTAATAAAGGGTAGGTTGAGTTGATTTTGCCAACTCAACCTTGTGCATTTAATTGTAGTAATAAAAGAACTAAATAAAAATTTGACTATTAGGTAGTTATTAGGATAAAATCATCTTTCTGCAAAAATAAACCCTCAAGCCTTTCTTTGTTGTACTATGCATATACATGTAGGTCTGCTTTATTATTACTCCTGTGTAACTTGCCAATACATTCCAAGTATTGACCTATATGGATGCAACGTCTCATGTTGCAGGATATTCTGACGAAGAGTAAGGTACCGTTAGGGTCGCGAGTCTGCACTCACCATCGCCAGTGGGCTATGATGGGACTCATCGTTATTTTCTGCTACTTTCCGCTGTTTGATTGAATAAAGCTAGCCAAGTGCTATGCAGATTGTTTTATTTTATATATTCTGGATCATACGATGTAATAAATGATGCACTTGCTATTCTGGTATTCATCTATACTGTGTGTGCTAGCGAGTTCGATCCAGGGACTAGCACGGTAAGCACAGAGACTCAAATCCTTCGAGGTTTGGTCGTTACAGATGGTATCAAAGCAGTGTGTTAACTGTAGGACGTGACCCTAGAAAATGGATTAGAAAAGCCATAGGAGTGAAAGTTATTTTATAAACTAGCTATACTTCTTACTGTTTATTAGTTAACCCCCTCAAGTATCTTGAACAGTTAAGTAGGAACTAGTGCTGAGACCACCATTCATGTTTGTTTTATATTGCCACGTTATCGTGTTAGCGTATCTGATTATGCCCACTTTCGTGGTATGAAGATACTAGATTGTTTGCTTGATTGGTAGTTGTTTGTTAAATTGCTTAGTGTTGAAATTATTCGACTATATATATATATAATATTACCATATTGTTTGTTGTTTGTTTTTGGGTGTTATTCGTTGTTGTGTTTTGTTGGCTTGATCATATTATGCATATGGGTAGAATATATTTATATATACATAGCTTTTGGCCCTATTATATCTGTAACTCATCTATGCTTGCCCACCAGATGCCGCCGAGGCGTGATACTAGACGCAATACTGCAGGAGGAGACAATAATGGCAATGGAGTACCACCATACATACAGCAGGTTATTGAGGGACAGGCCCAGTTGATCCAGTTGCTTACTCAGAACCAGAACAACAACAATAACAACAACAATCCGCCGCCACCGCCACCTATGGATATGCTTACCAGGTTCTTGAGGTTGAATCCTCAGAGGTTCTCTAGTTCCCCTGAACCTATTGTGGCTGATGAATGGCTCCGTGCAGTCAATAGGAACCTGGAGACGGTTGGATGCACAGATGCGGAGAGGGTGAGGTTTGCCTCACATTTGTTGGAGGGTCCTGCTGCAGCTTGGTGGGACAATTACTTGGTCACCTATCCCATTGCTACTATCACATGGCCTCAGTTTCAGGATGCTTTCCGTGCTGCACATGTGTCTACTGGTGCTATGAGTCTGAAAAAGAAGGAGTTTCGTAGTTTGCGCCAGGGAGGTCGCACAGTTAATGCGTATGTGGAGGAATTTAATAATCTTGCACGTTATGCTCCTAATGATGTTAACACTGATGCATCTAGGCAGGAGAAATTCTTGGAGGGCCTAAATGATGACTTGAGCCTTCAGTTGACAGTGGCCACTTTTAGGAATTGTCAGGACCTAATTGATAAGGCCATTGTGTTGGTGGGAAAGCAACAGGCCATAGAGAATCGCAAGAGGAAGTACAACAACAATAACAGGTATAATTCAGGACCATAGCAGAAGCCACGCACTTCATATCATGGTAATGGAGGTAATGGACATAATCATCATGGAGGTGATGGACATAATCATCATGGAGGTAATGATCATAATCATCATGGAGGTAATGGACATAATCATCATGGAGGTAATGATCATAATCATCATGGAGGGAATGGCCACAACCATAATGGCCACCATCATCATAATGGGCACAAGAGTAATAATGGCAATGGCAGAGGTAATGGTAATGGTAATGGCAATGGAGGGAACAATAACCAGAACCACCAGGTTACATGTGCGCCAAGGGATTTGAGTCAGGTGCAGTGCTTCAGGTGTAAGGCTATGGGGCACTATGCCACAGATTGCCCGGGGGCGAAGAACTTAGGATCCAGCAAGCCAAACCCCTTCCAAAAGGGTCATGTAAATCATGTTAATGTGGAGGAGGTTTACAATGAACCTGATGCAGTGATTGGTAAGTTCTTGATTAATTCAGTACCTGCACTTGTTCTTTTTTATACTAGTGCATCGCATTCATTTATTTCGAGGGTATTTGTTGATAAACATGGATTGCCAACCAAAACACTTAGTATGCCTATTAGAGTGAGTTCCCTAGGAGCTGAGATGATAGCAGGTGTTGGTTGCCATCAGTTGACTTTGTCTATTGGAAAGCATGATTTTCCTACGGATTTGATTATATTGAAGTCACAAGGTCTGGATGTTATTTTGGGTATGGATTGGTTGCAGTTATATAAATGTCGCATTGATTGTGCCAGTTGATCTATTACTCTCAGTGCACCAGGAGGGAAGAGAATCAAATATGTGTGTAAGTATAAGCGTAATCAGGTGCAGGTGAACTCTCTTAAGGGGGGTAGCCTGGAAGAGGTGCCAGTTGTGAGAGATTATCCAGATGTGTTTCCAAAGGAGCTGCCAGGTATGCCACCAGATAGAGATATTGAGTTTCTGATTGATTTAATACCAGGCACTGGACCTATTGCAAAGAGACCGTATAGAATGCCTCCTAAAGAGTTGGAAGAATTGAAGAAGCAGATAAGAGAATTGCAGGCACAAGGATTTATTCGCCCAAGTTCATCACCTTGGGGAGCCCCAGTTTTGTTTGTGGAGAAGAAGGATGGGACCTTGAGGATATGTGTTGATTATCGTTCTCTGAATGAGGTAACCATTAAGAATAAGTATCCTTTGCCTATGATAAATGATCTATTTGACCAGTTGGATGGAGCTACTGTGTTTTCTAAGATTGACCTTCGTTCTGGTTATCATCAATTGAAGATTCGTGAGCAAGATATTCCAAAGACTGCTTTTACTATGAGGTATGGGTTGTATGAATATACTGTTATGTCATTTGGATTGACTAACGCCCCTGCATACTTCATGAATATGATGAACAAGGTGTTTATGGAGTTCTTGGATAAATTTGTGGTTGTTTTCATTGATGATATATTGGTGTTCTCCAAGAATAAGCAAGAGCATGAGGTGCATTTGCATTTGGTAATGGAGAAACTAAGGGAACATCAGCTGTATGCCAAGTTCAGCAAATGTGAGTTTTGGCTGGATGAGGTAGCATTCCTTGGACATGTTGTGTCAGGTAATGGAGTTGCAGTTGATCCATCTAAGGTTGCTGCAGTTACAGAGTGGGAGACACCCACGACAGTTGGAGAGATTCGCAGCTTTTTGGGCCTTGCAGGTTATTACAGGAGGTTTATTGAGAACTTTTCCAAGATTGCAAAGCCTATGACTGAATTGTTGAAGAAGGAGAAGAAGTTTGTTTGGACTGATGAATGTGAAGCCAGCTTTCAGGAGTTGAAGCAGCGTTTGGTTACAGCACCAGTTTTAACTCTGCCAGACATACATAAGGACTTCCAGGTATATTGTGATGCTTCTCGTCAAGGACTTGGGAGTGTTTTGATGTAGAAAGGTAAAGTTGTTTCATATGCTTCACGTCAGCTTAAGAATCACGAGCACAATTATCCTACACATGATTTGGAGTTAGCCTCAGTTGTGCAGGCATTGAAAACTTGGAGGCCATATCTTATTGGTAATCATTCTGATATATTTACTGATCATAAGAGCTTGAAGTATATTTTTACTCAGAAGGATTTGAACCTCAAGCAGAGGAGATGGTTGGAGCTTATTAAGGATTATGATTTGAATGTGCAGTATCATCCTGGTAAGGCTAATGTTGTTGCTGATGCGTTGAGTCGTAGGAGCCATGCTAATGCAGTTAATATTGATAATATGCCACCCGAGTTATGTGAACAGTTCAGGAATCTCAGGTTGGAGATTGTTCCTAAGGGATATTTGTCAACACTTGAGGTAAAGCCTACTTTGCTTGACAGGATCTGAGAAGCTCAAAAGAATGATAAGGAGATTGCTGAGATAAAGGAGAATATGGTTAAAGGTAAGGCAGAAGGTTTCCGTGCGGATGAACATGGAGCCATATGGTTTGAGAAGCGTATTTGTGTACCTCAAGATGCAGATATCAGGAAGTTGATTCTTCAGGAGGCGCATGATTCACCTTATTCTATTCACCCAGGTAATGCTAAGATGTATTTGAAGGAAATATGCCCTAGAGGCAATAATAAAGTTATTATTTATTTCCTTATTTCATGATAAATGTTTATTATTCATGCTAGAATTGTATTAACCGGAAACATAATACATGTGTGAATACATAGACAAACAGAGTGTCACTAGTATGCCTCTACTTGACTAGCTCGTTAATCAAAGATGGTTATGTTTCCTAACCATGGACAAAGAGTTGTTATTTGATTAACGGGATCACATCATTAGATGAATGATCTGATTGACATGACCCATTCCATTAGCTTAGCACCCGATCGTTTAGTATGTTGCTATTGCTTTCTTCATGACTTATACATGTTCCTATGACTATGAGATTATGCAACTCCCGTTTGCCGGAGGAACACTTTGTGTGCTACCAAACGTCACAACGTAACTGGGTGATTATAAAGGAGCTCTACAGGTGTCTCCAAAGGTACATGTTGGGTTGGCGTATTTCGAGATTAGGATTTGTCACTCCGATTGTCGGAGAGGTATCTCTGGGCCCTCTCGGTAATGCACATCACTTAAGCCTTGCAAGCATTGCAGCTAATGAGTTAGTTGCGAGATGATGTATTACGGAACGAGTAAAGAGACTTGCCGATAACGAGATTGAACTAGGTATTGGATACCGACGATCGAATCTTGGGCAAGTAACATACCGATGACAAAGGGAACAACGTATGTTGTTATGCGGTCTGACCGATAAAGATCTTCGTAGAATATGTAGGAGCCAATATGAGCATCCAGGTTCCGCTATTGGTTATTGACCGGAGACATGTCTCGGTCATGTCTACATTGTTCTCGAACCGTAAGGTCCGCACGCTTAAGGTTTCGATGACGGTTATATTATGAGTTTATGAGTTTTGATGTACCGAAGGAGTTCGGAGTCCCGGATGTGATCGGGGACATGACGAGGAGTCTCTAAATGGTCGAGACGTAAAAATCGATATATTGGACGACTATATTCGGACATCGGAAAGGTTCCGAGTGATTCGAGTATTTTTCGGAGTACCGGAGAGTTACGGGAATTCGCCGGGAGAAGTATTGGGCCTTATTGGGCCATACGGGAAAGAGAGAGGGGCTGCCTAGGGCAGGCCACGTGCCCCCCCAAGGCCTAGTCCGAATTGGACTAGGGGGAGGGGCTGCGCCCCTTCCTTGTTTCCTACTCCTACTACATGGAAGGACTCCTAGTTGGACTAGGAAAGGGGGAATCCTACTCCCGGTGGGAGTAGGACTCCCCTAGGGCGCGCCATAGAGAGGGCCGGACCTCCCCTCCTCCACTCCTTTATATACGGGGGCAGGGGGCACCCCATAGACACACAAGTTGATCCACGTGATCATATTCTTAGCCGTGTGCGGCGCCCCCTGCCACCATAGTCCTCGATAATATTGTAGCCGTGCTTAGGCGAAGCCCTGCGACAGTAGTACATCAAGATCGTCACCACGCCGTTGTGCTGACGGAACTCTTCCCCGACACTTTGCTGGATCGGAGTCCGGGGATCGTCATCGAGCTGAACGTGTGCTAGAACTCGGAGGTGCCGTAGTTTCGGTGCTTGATCGGTCGGGCCGTGGAGACGTACGACTACATCAACCAAACGCTTCCGTTGTCGATCTACAAGGGTACGTAGATCACACTCTCCCCTCTCGTTGCTATGCATCACCATGATCTTGCGTGTGTGTAGGAAATTTTTTTAAATTACTACATTCCCAACAGTGGCATCCGAGCCAGGTTTTTATGGTTTGATGTTATATGCACGAGTAGAACACAAGTGAGTTGTGGGCGATATAAGTCATACTGCTTACCAGCATGTCATACTTTGGTTCGGCGGTATTGTTGGATGAAGCGGCCCGGACCGACATTACGCGTACGCTTACGCGAGACCGGTTCTCCCGAAGTGCTTTGCAGAAAGGTGGCTAGCGGGTGACAGTTTCTCCAACTTTAGTTGACCCGAGTGTGGCTACGCCCGGTCCTTGCGAAGGTTAAAACAGCACCAACTTGACAAACTATCGTTGTGGTTTTGATGCGTAGGTAAGATTGGTTCTTGCTTAAGCCCGTAGCAGCCACGTAAAACTTGCAACAACAAAGTAGAGGACGTCTAACTTGTTTTTGCAGGGCATGTTGTGATGTGATATGGTCATAACGTGATGAAATATAAGTTGTTGTATGAGATGATCATGTTTTGTTGAAGTTATCAGCAACTGGCAAAATCCTTATGGTTGTCTCTTTATTGCATAAGATGCAAGCGCCAAATAATTGCTTTACTTTATCGCTATGCGATAGCAATAGTTGCAAGAGCAATAGTTGGCGAGACGACCATGTGACGACATATTGATATAGATCAAGATGATAGAGATCATGGTGTCATGCCGGTGACGATGGAAATCATGATGATGCTTTGGAGATGGAGATCAAAGGCACAAGATGATGATGGCCATATCATGTCACATATTTTGATTGCATATGATGTTTATCCTTTATACATCTTATTTTTGCTTTGTTTGACGGTAGCATTTTAAGATGATCTCTCACTAATTATCAAGAAGTGTTCTCCCTGAGTATGCACCGTTGCGAAAGTTCTTCGTGCTGAGACACCACGTGATGATCGGGTGTGATAGGCTCTACGTTCAAATACAACGGGTGCAAAACAGTTGCACACGCGGAATACTCCGGTTATACTTGACGAGCCAAGCATATACAGATATGGCCTCGGAACACGGAGACCGAAAGGTCGAGCGTGAATCATATAGTAGATATGATCAACATAGTGATGTTCACCATTGAAACTACTCCATCGCACATGATGATCGGACATGGTTTAGTTGATTTGGATCACGTGATCACTTAGAGGATTAGAGGGATGTCTATCTAAGTGGGAGTTCTTAAGTAATATGATTAAATTGAACTTAAATTCATCATGAACTTAGTCCTGGTAGTATTTTGCAAATTATGTTGTAGATCAATAGCTCGCGTTGTTGCTTCCCTGTGTTTATTTTGATATGTTCCTAGAGAAAATTGTGTTGAAAAATGTTAGTAACAATGATGCAGATTGGATCCGTGATCTGAGGTTTATCCTCATTGCTGCACAGAAGAATTATGTCCTTGATGCACCGCTAGGTGAAAGACCTATTGTAGGAGCAGATGCAGACGTTATAAACGTTTGGCTAGCTCAATATGATGACTACTTAATAGTTTAGTGCACCATGCTTAACGGCTTAGAATCGGGACTTCAAAAGACGTTTTGAACGTCATGGACCATATGAGATGTTCCAGGAGTTGAAGTTAATATTTCAAGCAAATACCCGAGTTGAGAGATATGAAGTCTCCAACAAGTTCTATAGCTAAAAGATGGAGGAGAATCGCTCAACTAGTGAGCATGTGCCCAGATTGTCTGAGTACTACAATCGCTTGAATCAAGTGGGAGTTAATCTTCCAGATAAGATAGTGATTGACAGAATTCTCTAGTCACCATCACCAAGTTAGTAGAACTTCGTGATGAACTATAGTATGCAAGGGATAACGGAAACGATTCCCAAGCTCTTCGTGATGCTGAAATCGACGAAGGTAGAAATCAAGAAATACATCAAGTGTTAATGGTTGACAAGATCACTAGTTTCAAGAAAAGGGCAAAGGGAAGAAGGGGAACTTCAAGAAGAACAGCAAGCAAGTTGCTGCTCAAGTGAAGAAGCCCAAGTCTGGTCCTAAGCCTGAGACTAAGTGCTTCTACTGCAAAGGGACTGGTCACTGGAAGCGGAACTACCCCAAGTATTTGGCGGATAAGAAGGATGGCAAAGTGAACAAAAGTATATTTGATATACATGTTATTGATGTGTACTTTACTAGTGTTTATAGCAACCACTCAGTATTTGATACTGGATCAGTTGCTAAGAGTAGTAACTCGAAACAGGAGTTGCAGAATAAACAGAGACTAGTTAAGGGTGAAGTGACGATGTGTGTTGGAAGTAGTTCCAAGATTGATATGATCATCATCGCACACTCCCCTATACTTTCGGGATTAGTGTTGAACCTAAATAAGTGTTATTTGGTTTTTGCGTTGAGCATGATTTGATCATGTTTATTGCAATACGGTTATTCATTAAAGTCAGAGAATAATTGTTGTTCTGTTTACATGAATAAAACCTTCGATGGTCATACACCCAATGAAACAAGTTCATTGGATCTCGATCGTAGTGATACACATATTCATAATATTGAAACCAAAAAGACGCAAAGTTAATAATGATAGTGCAACTTATTTGTGGCACTGCCGTTTAAGTCATATTGATGTAAAGCGCATGAAGAAACTCCATGTTGATGGGCTTTTGGAATCACTTGATTATGAATCACTTGATGCTTGCGAACCATGCCTTATGGGCAAGATGACTAAAACGTCGTTCTCCGGAACAATGAAGCAAGCAACAGATTTGTTGGAAATCATACATACTGATGTATGTGGTCCGATGAATATTAAGGCTTGCAGCAGGTATCATTATTTTCTAACCTTCACAGATGATTTGAGCTGATATGGGGATATTTACTTGATGAAACATAAGTCTGAAACATTTGAACAGTTCAAAGAATTTCAGAGTGAAGTGGAAAATCATCGTGACAAGAAAATAAAAAGTTTCTACGATATGATCGCAGAAGTAAAATATTTGAGTTACGAGTTTGGCCTTCAATTAAAACAATGTGAAATAGTTTCACTACTCACGCCACCTGGAACACCATAGTGTAATGGTGTGTCCGAACATCATAATCGTACTTTATTAGATATAGTGCGATCTATGATGTCTCTTACCGATCTACCACTATCGTTTTGGGGTTATGCATTAGAGACAGCTGCATTCACGTTAAATAGGGCACCATCTAAATCCGTTGAGGCGACACCGTGTGAACTATGGTTTGGCAAAAAACCTAAGCTGTCGTTTCTTAAAGTTTGGAGTTGCGATGCTTATGTGAAAAAGTTTCATCTCGATAAGCTCAAACTCAAATCGGAGAAATATGTCTTCATAGGATACCCAAAGGAGACAGTTGGGTACACCTTCTATCACAGATTCGAAGGCAGGACATTCATTGCTAAGAATGGATCCTCTCTAGAGAAGGAGTTTCTCTCGAAAGAAGTGAGTGGGAGGAAAGTAGAAACTTGATAAGGTAATTGTACCTTCTCCCTTATTGGAAAGTAGTTCATCACAGAAATCTGTTCCTGTGACTACTACACCAATTAGTGAGGAAGCTAACGATGATGATCATGTAACTTCAGATCAAGTTACTACCGAATCTCGTAGGTAAACCAGAGTGAGATCCGCACCAGAGTGGTACGGTAATCCTGTTCTGGAAGTCATGTTACTAGACCATGACGAACTTGCAAACTATGAGGAAGCGATGATGAGCCCAGATTCCGGGAAATGGCTTGAGGCCATGAAATCTGAGATGGGATCCATGTATGAGAACAAAGTATGGACTTTGGTTGACTTGCCCGATGATCGGCAAGCCATAGAAAATAAATGGATCTTCAAGAGAAAGACGAACACTGATAGTAGTGTTACTATCTACAAAGCTAGACTTGCAAAAAAGGTTTTTGACAAAGTTCAAGGTGTTGACTATGATGAGATTTTCTCACTCGTATCGATGCTTAAAGTCTGTCCGAATCATGTTAGCAATTGCTGCATTTTATGAAATCTGGCAAATGGATAATAAAACTGCAATCCTTAATGGATTTCTTAAAGAAGAGTTGTATATGATGCAACCAGAAGGTTTTGTCAATCCTAAAGGTGCTAACAAAATATGTAAGCTCCAGCGATCCATCTATGGACTGGTGCAAGTATCTCGGAGTTGGAATACAGGCTTTGATAAGTTGATCAAAGCATATAGTTTTATACAGACTTGCGGTGAAGCCTGTATTTACAAGAAAGTGAGTGGGAGCACTACAGCATTTCTGATAAGTATATGTAAATGACATATTGTTGATCGGAAATAATGTAGAATTATTCTGCAAAGCATAAAGGAGTGTTTGAAAGAAGTTTTTCGAAGAAGGATCTCGGTGAAGCTACTTACATATTGAGCATCAAGATCTATAGAGATAGATCAAAACGCTTGATAAGTTTTTTCAATGAGTACATACCTTGACAAGATTTTGAAGTAGTTCAAAATGGAACAGTCAAAGAAAGAGTTCTTGCCTGTGTTACAAGGTGTGAAATTGAGTAAGACTCAAAGCCCGACCACGGCAGAAGATAGAAAGAGAATTAAAGTCATTCCCTATGCCTTGGCCATAGGTTCTATAAAGTATGTCATGCTATGTACCAGATCTATTGTATACCCTGCACTGATTTGGCAAAGGAGTACAATAGTGATCTAGGAGTAGATCACTGGATAGTGGTCAGAATTATCCTTAGTGAAATAAGGATATGTTTCTCGATTATGGACGTGACAAAAAGGTTCGTCGTAAAGGGTTACGTCGATGCAAGTTTTTGACACTGATCCAGATGATTCTAAGTCTCAATCTGGATACATATTGAAAGTGGGAGCAATTAGCTAGAGTAGCTCTGTGCAGAGCATTGTAGACATAGAATTTTGCAAAATACATACGTATCTGAATTTGGCAGGCCCGTTGACTAAATTTCTCTCACAAGCAAAACATGATCACTCTTTGGGTGTTAATCACATAGCGATGTGAACTAGATTATTGAATCTAGTAAACCCTTTGGGTGTTAGTCACATGGAGATGTGAACCAATCACATAAAGATGTGAACTATTGGTGTTAATCACATAGCGATGTGAACTAGATTATTGACTCTAGTGCAAGTGGGAGACTGAAGGAAATATGCCCTAGAGGCAATAATAAAGTTATTATTTATTTCCTTATTTCATGATAAATGTTTATTATTCATGCTAGAATTGTATTAACCGGAAACATAATACATATGTGAATACATAGACAAACAGAGTGTCACTAGTATGCCTCTACTTGACTAGCTCGTTAATCAAAGATGGTTCTAACCATGGACAAAGAGTTGTTATTTGATTAACGGGATCACATCATTAGATGAATGATCTGATTGACATGACCCAATCCATTAACTAAGCACCCGATCGTTTAGTATGTTGCTATTGCTTTCTTCATGACTTATACATGTTCCTATGACTATGAGATTATGCAACTCCCGTTTGCCGGAGGAACACTTTGTGTGCTACCAAACGTCACAACGTAACTGGGTGATTATAAAGGAGCTCTACAGGTGTCTCCAAAGGTACATGTTGGGTTGGCGTATTTCGAGATTAGGATTTGTCACTCCGATTATCGGAGAGGTATCTCTGGGCCCTCTCGGTAATGCACATCACTTAAGCCTTGCAAGCATTGCAGCTAATGAGTTAGTTGTGAGATGATGTATTACGGAACGAGTAAAGAGACTTGCCGATAACGAGATTGAACTAGGTATTGGATACCGAC
>NC_053026.1:34523235-34536947 GCF_003073215.2 Triticum urartu
CAGATATGGCCTCGGAACACGGAGACCGAAAGGTCGAGCGTGAATCATATAGTAGATATGATCAACATAGTGATGTTCACCAATGAAACTACTCCATCTCACATGATGATCGCACATGGTTTAGTTGATTTGGATCACGTGATCACTTAGAGGATTAGAGGGATGTCTATCTAAGTGGGAGTTCTTAAGTAATATGATTAATTGAACTTAAATTTATCATGAACTTAGTCCTGGTAGTATTTTGCAAATTATGTTGTAGATCAATAGCTCGCGTTGTTGCTTCCCTGTGTTTATTTTGATATGTTCCTAGAGAAAATTGTGTTGAAAGATGTTAGTAGCAATGATGCGGATTGGATCCGTGATCTGAGGTTTATCCTCATTGCTGCACAGAAGAATTATGTCCTTGATGCACCGCTAGGTGACGGACCTATTGCAGGAGCAGATGCAGACGTTATGAACGTTTCGCTAGCTCAATATGATGACTACTTGATAGTTTAGTGCACCATGCTTAATGGCTTAGAATCGGGACTTCAAAGACATTTTGAACGTCATGGAGCATATGAGATGTTCCAGGAGTTGAAGTTAATATTTCAAGCAAATACCCGAGTTGAGAGATATGAAGTCCCCAACAAGTTCTATAGCTAAAAGATGGAGGAGAATCGCTCAACTAGTGAGCATGTGCTCAGATTGTTTGGGTACTACAATCGCTTGAATCAAGTGGGAGTTAATCTTCCAGATAAGATAGTGATTGACAGAATTCTCTAGTCACCATCACCAAGTTAGTAGAACTTCGTGATGAACTATAATATGCAAGGGATAACGGAAACAACTCCCAAGCTCTTTGTGATGCTGAAATCAACGAAGGTAGAAATAAAAAAAAACATCAAGTGTTGATGGTTGACAAGACCACTAGTTTCAAGAAAAGGGCAAAGGGAAGAAGGGGAACTTCAAGAAGAACGGCAAGCAAGTTGCTGCTCAAGTGAAGAAGCCCAAGTCTGATCCTAAGCCTGAGACTAAGTGCTTCTACTGCAAAGGGACTGGTCACTGGAAGCGGAACTACCCCAAGTGATTGGCGGATAAGAAGGATGGCAAAGTGAACATAAGTATATTTGATATACATGTTATTGATGTGTACTTTACTAGTGTTTATAGCAACCCCTCAGTATTTGATACTGGATCAGTTGCTAAGAGTACTAACTCGAAACGGGAGTTGCAGAATGAACAGAGACTAGTTAAGGGTGAAGCGACGATGTGTGTTGGAAGTGGTTCCAAGATTGATATGATCATCATCGCACACTCCCTATACTTTCGGGATTAGTGTTGAACCTAAATAAGTGTTATTTGGTGTTTGCGTTGAGCATGAATATGATTTGATCATGTTTATTGTAATACGGTTATTCATTTAAGTAAAAGAATAAATTGTTGTTCTGTTTACATGAATAAAACCTTATATGGTTACACACCCAATGAAAATAGTTCATTGGATCTCGATCTTAATGATACACATATTCATAATATTGAAACCAAAAGATGCAAAGTTAATAATGATAGTGCAACTTATTTATGGCACTACCGTTTAGGTCATATTGGTGTAAAGCGCATGAAGAAACTCCATGCTGATGGGCTTTTGGAATCACTTGATGCTTGCGAACCATGCCTCATGGGCAAGATGACTAAGACTCTGTTCTTCGGAACAATGGAGCGAGCAACAGATTTTTTGGAAATCATACATACTGATGTATGTGGTCTGATGAATATTGAGGCTCGTGACAAGTATCATTATTTTCTGATCTTCACAGATGATTTGAGCAGATATGAGTATATCTACTTGATGAAACATAAGTCTGAAACATTTGAAAAGTTCAAAGAATTTCAGAGTGAAGTGAAAAATCATCGTAACAAGAAAAATAAAGTTTCTACGATCTGATCGTAGAGAAGAGTATTTGAGTTACGAGTTTGGCCTTCAGTTAAAAACAATGTGAAATAGTTTCACTACTCACGCCACCTGGAACACCACAATGTAATGGTGTGTCCGAACGTCATAACCGTACTTTATTAGATATGGTGCGATCTATGATGTCTCTTACCGATCTACCACTATCATTTTGGGGTTATGCATTAGAGACAGCTGCATTCACGTTAAAAGGGCACCATCTAAATCTGTTGAGACGACACCGTATGAACTATGGTTTGGCAAGAAACCAAAGTTGTCGTTTCTTAAAGTTTGGGGTTGCGATGCTTGTATGAAAAAGTTTCATCCTGATAAGCTCAAACTCAAATCGGAGAAGTGCGTCTTCATAGGATACCCAAAAGAAAATGTTGGGTACACCTTCTATCATAGATCCGAAGGCAAGATATTCGTTGCTTAGAATGGATCCTTTCCAGAGAAGGAGTTTCTCTCGAAAGAAGTGAGTGGGAGGAAAGTAGAACTTGATGAGGTAACTGTACCTGCTCCCTTATTGGAAAGTAGTTCATCACAGAAATCTGTTCCTGTGACTACTACACCAATTAGTGAAGAAGCTAATGATGATGATCATGTAACTTCAGATCAAGTTACTACCGAATCTCGTAGGTAAACCAGAGTGAGATCCGCACCAGAGTGGTACGATAATCCTGTTCTGGAGGTCATGTTACTTGACCATGATGAACCTATGAACTATGAGGAAGTGATGATGAGCCCAGATTCCGCAAAATGGTTTGAGGCCATGAAATCTGAGATATGATCCATGTATGAGAACAAAGTATGGACTTTGATGGATTTGCCCGATGATCAGCAAACCATAGAAAATAAATGGATCTTCAAGAGGAAGACGGACGCTGATAGTAGTGTTACTGTCTACAAAGCTCGACTTGTCGCAAAAGGTTTTCGGCAGTTCAAGGGATTGACTACGATGAGGCCTTCTCACTCGTAGCGATGCTTAAGTCTGTCCGAATCATGTTAGTAATTGCCGCATTTTATGAAATCTGGCAAATGGATAAACAAAACTGCATTCCTTAATGGATTTATTAAAGAAGAGTTGTATATGATGCAACCAGAAGGTTTTGTCAATCCAAAAGGTGCTAACAAAATGTGCAAACTCCAGCGATCCATCTGTGGACTGGTGCAAGCATCTCGGAGTTGGAATATACGCTTTGATGAGTTGATCAAAGCATATAGTTTTATACAGACTTGCGGTGAAGCCTGTATTTACGAGAAAGTGAGTGGGAGCACTACAACATTTCTGATAAGTATATGTGAATGACATATTGTTGATCGGAAATAATGTAGAATTATTCTGTAAAGCATAAAAGGAGTGTTTGAAAGGAGTTCTTCAAAGAAAGACTTCGGTGAAGCTGCTTACATATTGAGCTTCAAGATCTATAGAGATAGATCAAGACGCTTGATAAGTTTTTTCAATGAGTACATACCTTGACAAGATTTTGAAGTAGTTCAAAATGGAGCAGTCAAAGAAAGAGTTCTTGCCTGTATTACAAGGTGTGAAGTTGAGTAAGACTCAAAGCCCGACCACGGCAGAAGATAGAAAGAGAATGAAAGTCATTCCCTATGCCTTGGCCATAGGTTCTATAAAGTATGTCATGCTGTATACCAGATCTATTGTATACCCTGCACTGATTTGGCAAGGGAGTACAATAGTGATCTAGGAGTAGATCACTGGACAGCGGTCAGAATTATCCTTAGTAAAATAAGGATATGTTTCTCGATTATGGACGTGACAAAAAGGGTTCGTCATAAAGGGTTACATCGATGCAAGTTTTTGACACTGATCCAGATGATTCTAAGTCTCAATCTGGATACATATTGAAAGTGGGAGCAATTATCTAGAGTAGCTCCGTGCAGAGCATTGTAGACATAGAATTTTGCAAAATACATACGGATCTGAATTGGGCAGGCCCGTTGACTAAATTTCTCTCACAAGCAAAACATGATCACTCTTTGGGTGTTAATCACATAGCGATGTGAACTAGATTATTGAATCTAGTAAACCCTTTGGGTGTTAGTCACATGAAGATGTGAACCAATCACATAAAGATGTGAACTATTGGTGTTAATTACATAGCGATGTGAACTAGATTGTTGACTCTAGTGCAAGTGGGAGACTGAAGGAAATATGCCCTAGAGGCAATAATAAAGTTATTATTTATTTCCTTATATCATGATAAATGTTTATTATTCATGCTAGAATTGTATTAACCGGAAACATAATACATGTGTGAATACATAGACAAACAGAGTGTCACTAGTATGCCTCTACTTGACTAGCTCATTAATCAAAGATGGTTATGTTTCCTAACCATAGACAAAGAGTTGTTATTTGATTAACGAGGTCACATCATTAGTTGAATGATCTGATTGACATGACCCATTCCATTAGCTTAGCACCCGATCGTTTAGTATGTTGCTATTGCTTTCTTCATGACTTATACATGTTCCTATGACTATGAGATTATGCAACTCCCATTTGCCGGAGGAACACTTTGGGTGCTACCAAACGTCACAACATAACTGGGTGATTATAAAGGAGCATTACAGGTGTCTCCAAAGGTAGATGTTGGGTTGGCGTATTTCGAGATTAGGATTTGTCACTCCGATTGTCAGAGAGGTATCTCTGGGCCCTCTCGGTAATGCACATCACATAAGCCTTGCAAGCATTGCAACTAATGAGTTAGTTGTGAGATGATGTATTACGGAACGAGTAAAGAGACTTGCCGGTAACGAGATTGAACTAGGTATTGGATACCGACGATCGAATCTCGGGCAAGTAACATACCGATGACAAAGGGAACAACGTATGTTGTTATGCGGTCTGACCAATAAAGATCTTCGTAGAATATGTAGAAGCCAATATGGGCATCTAGGTCCCGCTATTGGTTATTGACCGGAGACGTGTCTCGTCCATGTCTACATTGTTCTCGAACCATAGGGTCCGCACGCTTAAGGTTTCGATGACAGTTATATTATGAGTTTATGATTTTTGATGTACCGAAGGAGTTCGGAGTCCTGGATGAGATCGGGGACATGACGAGGAGTCTCGAAATGGTCGAGACGTAAAAATCGATATATTGGACGACTATATTCGGACATCGGAAAGGTTCCGAGTGATCCGAGTATTTTTCGGAGTACCGGAGAGTTACGGGAATTCGCCGGGGAGTATATGGGCCTTATTGGGCTTTAGGGGAAAGAGATAGGAGAGGTTGAGCGCCCCCCCAAGGCCTAGTCCGAATTGGACTAGGGGGAAGAGCTGTGCCCCCTCCTTCCTTCTCTCCTCTTTTCCCTTGCCTTGACTCCTACTCCTAATACATGGAAGGACTCCTAGTTGGACTAGGAAAGGGGGAATCCTACTCCTGGTGGGAGTAGGACTCCCCTAGGGCGCGCCATAGAGAGGGCCGGCCCTCCCCTCCTCCACTCCTTTATATACGGGGGCAGGGGGCACCCCATAGACACACAAGTTGATCCTCGTGATCTTTCCTTAGCCGTGTGCGGTGCCCCCCTCCACCATATTCCACCTCGGTCATATCATAGCGGTGCTTAGGCGAAGACCTGCGACGGTAGAACATCAAGATCGTCACCACGCCGTCGTGCTGACGGAACTCCTCCCCGAAGCTTTGCTGGATCGGAGCCCGGGGATCGTCATCGAGCTGTACGTGTGCTAAGAACTTGGAGGTGCCGGAGTAACGGTGCTTGGATCGGTCGGATCGGGAAGACGTACGACTACTTTCTCTATGTTGTGTCAACGCTTCCGTTGTTGATCTACAAGGGTACGTAGATCATACTCTCCCCTCTCGTTGCTATGCATCACCATGATCTTGCGTGTGCGTAGGAATTTTTTTGAAATTACTACGTTCCCCAACAGTGGCATCCGAGCCTAGGTTTTATATGTTGATGTTATATGCATGAGTAGAACACAAGTGAGTTGTGGGCGATATAAGTCATACTGCTTACCAGCATGTCATACTTTGGTTCGGCGGTATTGTTGGACGAAGCGGGCCGGACTGACATTACGCGTACGCTTACGCGAGACCGGTTCTCCCGACGTGCTTTGCACATAGGTGGCTTGCGGGTGACAGTTTCTCCAACTTTAGTTGAACCAAGTGTGGCTACGCCCGGTCCTTGCGAAGGTTAAAACAGCACTAACTTGACAAACTATTGTTCTGGTTTTTGATGCGTAGGTAAGATTGGTTCTTGCTTAAGCCCGTAGCAGCCACGTAAAACTTGCAACAACAAAGTAGAGGACATCTAACTTGTTTTTGCAGGGCATGTTGTGATGTGATATGGTCAAGACGTGATGAGATATAAGTTGTTGTATGAGATGATCATGTTTTTTTGAAGTTATCAGCAACTGGCAAAATCCTTATGGTTGTCTCTCTATTGCATGAGATGCAAGCGTCCAATAATTGCTTTACTTTATCGCTATGCGATAGCAATAGTTGCAAGAGCAATTGTTGGCGAGACGACCACGCGATGACACATTGATATAGATCAAGATGATGGAGATCATGGTGTCATGCCGGTGACGATATAGATCATAACAGTACTTTGGAGATGGAGATCAAAGAAGCAAGATGATGATGGCCATATCATGTCACATATTTTGATTGCATATGATGTTTATCTTTTATACATCTTATTTTTGCTTAGTTTGATGGTAGCATTATAAGATGATCTCTCACTAAATTATCAAGAAGTGTTCTCCCTGAGTATGCACCGTTGCGAAAGTTCGTCGTGCCCAGACACCACGTGATGATCAGGTGTGATAAGCTCTACGTCCATCTACAACGGGTGCAAGCCAGTTTTGCACACGCAGAATACTCGGGTTAAACTTGACGAGCCTAGCATATGCAGATATGGCCTCGGAACACGGAGACCGAAAGGTCGAGCGTGAATCATATAGTAGATATGATCAACATAGTGATGTTCACCAATGAAACTACTCCATCTCACATGATGATCGCACATGGTTTAGTTGATTTGGATCACGTGATCACTTAGAGGATTAGAGGGATGTCTATCTAAGTGGGAGTTCTTAAGTAATATGATTAATTGAACTTAAATTTATCATGAACTTAGTCCTGGTAGTATTTTGCAAATTTTGATTGTAGATAGATGGCTCGTGCTGTTGTTCCGTTGAATTTTAATGCGTTCCTTGAGAAAGCAAAGATGAAAGATGATGGTAGCAATTACACGGACTGGGTCCGTAACTTGAGGATTATCCTCATTGCTGCACAGAAGAATTACGTCCTGGAAGCACCGCTGGGTGCCAGGCCTGCTGCTGGAGCAACACCGGATGTTATGAACGTCTGGCAGAGCAAAGCTGATGACTACTCGATAGTTCATTGTGCCATGCTTTACGGCTTAGAATCGGGACTTCAACGACGTTTTGAACGTCATGGAGCATATGAGATGTTCCAGGAGTTGAAGTTGATATTTCAAGCAAATGCCCGGATTGAGAGATATGAAGTCTCCAATAAGTTCTATAGCTGCAAGATGGAGGAGAACAGTTCTGTCAGTGAGCATATACTCAAAATGTCTGGGTATAATAATCACTTGATTCAATTGGGAGTTAATCTTCCAGATGATTGCGTCATTGACAGAATTCTCCAATCACTGCCACCAAGCTACAAGAGCTTCGTGATGAACTATAATATGCAAGGGATGAACAAGACTATTCCCGAGCTCTTCGCGATGCTGAAAGCTGCGGAGGTAGAAATCAAGAAAGAGCATCAAGTGTTGATGGTCAACAAGACCACTAGTTTCAAGAAAAAGGGCAAAGGAAAGAAGAAGGGGAACTTCAAGAACAACGGCAAGCCAGTTGCTGCTCAAGAGAAGAAACCCAAGTCTGGACCTAAGCCTGAAAGTGAGTGCTTCTACTGCAAGCAGACTGGTCACTGGAAGCGGAACTGCCCCAAGTATATGGCGGATAAGAAGGATGGCAAAGTGAACAAAGGTATATGTGATATACATGTTATTGATGTGTACCTTACTAATGCTCGCAGTAGCACCTGGGTATTTGATACTGGTTCGGTTGCTAATATTTGCAACTCGAAACAGGGGCTACGGATTAAGCGAAGATTGGCTAAGGACGAGGTGACGATGCGCGTGGGAAACGGTTCCAAAGTCGATGTGATCGCGATCGGCACGCTAACTCTACATCTACCTTCGGGATTAATATTAGACCTAAGTAATTGTTATTTGGTGCCAGCGTTGAGCATGAACATTATATCTGGATCTTGTTTAATGCGATACGGTTATTCATTTAAATCAGAGAATAATGGTTGTTCTATTTATATGAGTAATATCTTTTATGGTCATGCACCCTTGAAGAGTGGTCTATTCTTACTGAATCTCGATAGTAGTAATACACATATTCATAATGTTGAAGCCAAAAGATGCAGAGTTGATAATGAAAGTGCAACTTATTTGTGGCACTGTCGTTTAGGTCATATCGGTATAAAGCGCATGAAGAAACTCCATACTGATGGACTTTTGGAACCACTTGATTATGAATCACTTGGTACTTGCGAACCGTGCCTCATGGGCAAGATGACTAAAACACCGTTCTCCGGTACTATGGAGAGAGCAACAGATTTGTTGGAAATCATACATACCGATGTATGTGGTCCGATGAATATTGAGGCTCGTGGCGGATATCGTTATTTTCTCACCTTCACAGCTGATTTAAGCAGATATGGGTATATCTACTTAATGAAACATAAATCTGAAACATTTGAAAGGTTCAAAGAATTTCAGAGTGAAGTTGAAAATCATCGTAACAAGAAAATAAAGTTTCTACAATCTGATCGTGGAGGAGAATATTTGAGTTACGAGTTTGGTGTACATTTGAAAAACTGTGGAATAGTTTCGCAACTCACGCCACCCGGAACACCACAACGTAATGGTGTGTCCGAACGTCGTAATCGTACTTTACTAGATATGGTGCGATCTATGATGTCTCTTACTGATTTACCGCTATCATTTTGGGGTTATGCTTTAGAGATGGCCGCATTCACGTTAAATAGGGCACCATCAAAATCCGTTGAGACGACGCCTTATGAACTATGGTTTGGCAAGAAACCAAAGTTGTCATTTCTGAAAGTTTGGGGCTGCGATGCTTATGTGAAAAAGCTTCAACCTGATAAGCTCGAACCCAAATCGGAGAAATGTGTCTTCATAGGATATCCAAAGGAAACTATTGGATACACCTTCTATCACAGATCCGAAGGCAAGACTTTTGTTGCTAAATTCGGAAACTTTCTTGAGAAGGAGTTTCTCTCGAAAGCAGTGAGTGGGAGGAAAGTAGAACTTGACGAGGTAACTGTACCTACTCCCTTGTTGGAAAGTAGTACATCACAGAAAATTGTTTCTGCGACACCTACACCAATAAGTGAGGAAGTTAATGATAATGATCATGAAACTTCAGAACAAGATACTACTGAACCTCGTAGATCAACCAGAGTAAGATCCGCACCAGAGTGGTACGGTAATCCAGTTCTGGAAGTCATGCTACTAGATCATGATGAACCTACGAACTATGAAGAAGCGATGGTGAGCCCAGATTCCGCAAAGTGGCTTGAAGCCATGAAATCTGAGATGGGATCCATGTATGAGAACAAAGTATGGACTTTGGTTGACTTGCCCGATGATCGGCAAGCAATTGAGAATAAATGGATCTTCAAGAAGAAGACTGACGCTGATGGTAATGTTACTGTCTACAAAGCTCGACTTGTCGCGAAAGGTTTTCGACAAGTTCAAGGGGTTGACTACGATGAGACTTTCTCACCCGTAGCGATGCTTAAGTCTGTCCGAATCATGTTAGCGATTGCCGCATTTTATGATTATGAAATTTGGCAGATGGATGTCAAAACTGCATTCCTGAATGGATTTCTGGAAGAAGAGTTGTACATGATGCAACCAGAAGGTTTTGTCGATCCAAAGGGAGCTAACAAAGTATGCAAGCTCCAGCGATCCATTTATGGACTGGTGCAAGTATCTCGGAGTTGGAATAAACGCTTTGATAGTGTGATCAAAACATTTGGTTTTATACAGACTTTCGGAGAAGCCTGTATTTACGAGAAAGTGAGTGGGAGCTCTGTAGCATTTCTGATATTATATGTGGATGACATATTGCTGATTGGAAATGATATAGAATTTCTGGATAGCATAAAGGGATACTTGAATAAAAGTTTTTCAATGAAAGACCTCGGTGAAGCTGCTTACATATTAGGCATTAAGATCTATAGAGATAGATCAAGATGCTTGATTGGACTTTCACAAAGCAATTACCTTGACAAAATTTTCAAAAATTTCAAAATGGATCAAGCAAAGAAAGGGTTCTTGCCTGTGTTACAAGGTGTGAAGTTGAGTAAGACTCAATGCCCGACCACTGCAGAAGGTAGAGAGAATATGAAAGATGTTCCCTATGCGTCAGCCATAGGATCTATCATGTATGCAATGCTGTGTACCAGACCTGATGTGTGCCTTGCTATAAGTTTAGCAGGGAGGTACCAAAGTAATCCAGGAATGGATCACTGGACAGCGGTCAAGAACATCCTGAAATACCTGAAAAGGACTAAGGATATGTTTCTCGTATATGGAGGTGACAAAGAGCTCACCGTAAAAGGTTACGTTGATGGAAGCTTTGACACTGATCCGGACGATTCTAAATCGCAAACCGGATACGTGTTTACATTAAACGGTGGAGCTGTCAGTTGGTGCAGTTCTAAACAAAGTGTCGTAGCGGGATCTACATGTGAAGCGGAGTACATAGCTGCTTCGGAAGCAGCGAACGAAGGAGTCTGGATGAAGGAGTTCATATCCGATCTAGGTGTTATACCTAATGCATCGGGTCCAATGAAAATCTTTTGTGACAATACTGGTGCAATTGCCTTGGCAAAGGAATCCAGATTTCACAAAAGGACCAAACACATCAAGGGACGCTTCAACTCCATCCGGGATCTAGTCCAGGTGGGAGACATAGAGATTTGCAAGATACATACGGATCTGAATGTTGCAGACCCGTTGACTAAGCCTCTTCCATGAGCAAAACATGATCAGCACCAAGGCTCCATGGGTGTTAGAATCATTACAGTGTAATCTAGATTATTGACTCTAGTGCAAGTGGGAGACTGAAGGAAATATGCCCTAGAGGCAATAATAAAGTTATTATTTATTTCCTTATGATCATGATAAATGTTTATTATTCATGCTAGAATTGTATTAACCGGAAACATAATACATGTGTGAATACATAGACAAACAAAGTGTCACTAGTATGCCTCTACTTGACTAGCTCGTTAATCAAAGATGGTTATGTTTCCTGACCATGAACAATGAGTTGTTATTTGATTAACGAGGTCACATCATTAGTTGAATGATCTGATTGACATGACCCATTCCGTTAGCTTAGCACCCTATCGTTTAGTATGTTGCTATTGCTTTCTTCATGACTTATACATGTTCCTATGACTATGAGATTATGCAACTCCCGTTTGCCGGAGGAACACTTTGGGTGCTACCAAACGTCACAACGTAACTGGGTGATTATAAAGGAGCATTACAGGTGTATCCAAAGGTAGATGTTGGGTTGGCGTATTTCGAGATTAGGATTTGTCACTCCGATTGTCGGAGAGGTATCTCTGGGCCCTCTCGGTAATGCACATCACATAAGCCTTGCAAGCATTACAACTAATATGTTAGTTGTGAGATGATGTATTATGGAACGAGTAAAGAGACTTGCCGGTAACGAGATTGAACTAGGTATTGGATACCGACGATCGAATCTCAGGCAAGTAACATACCGATGACAAAGGGAACAACGTATGTTGTTATGCGGTCTGACCGATAAAGATCTTCGTAGAATATGTAGGAGCCAATATGGGCATCCAGGTCCCGCTATTGGTTATTGACCGGAGACGTGTCTCGGTCATGTCTACATTGTTCTCGAACCCGTAGGGTCCGCACGCTTAAGTTTACGATGACAGTTATATTATGAGTTTATGCATTTTGATGTACCGAAGGTTTTTCAGAGTCCCGGATGTGATCACGGACATGACGAGGAGTCTCAAAATGGTCGAGACATAAAGATTGATATATTGGAAGCCTATATTTGGATATTGGAAGTGTTCCGGGTGAAATCGGGATTTTACCGGAGTACCGGGAGGGTTACCGGAACCCCCCGGGAGCTATATGGGCCATAGTGGGCCTTAGTGGAAAAGAGAAGGGGCTTCCCTTGATGGGCTGCGCGCCTCCCCCCTTCCCCTATTCCTATTAGGACTAGGAGAGGTGGCCGGCCCCCTCCTCCTCTTTTCCCCCTCCGCGAATCCTATTCCAACTAGGATTGGGGGGGGGGAATCCTACTCCCAGAGGGAGTAGGACTCTCCTGGCGCACCAAGCTTGGCCGGCCAGCCTCCCCCCTCTACTCCTTTATATACAGAGGCAGGGGGCACCTCTAGACACACAAGTTGATCCACGTGATCTATTCCTTAGCCGTGTGCGGTGCCCCCTGCCACCATATACCTCGATAATACTGTAGCGGAGTTTAGGTGAAGCCCTGCTGCTGTAGTACATCAAGATCGTCACCACGCCGTCGTGCTGACGGAACTCTTCCCCGACACTTTGCTGGATCGGAGTCCGGGGATCGTCATCGAGCTGAACGTGTGCTCGAACTCGGAGGTGTCGTAGTTTCGGTACTTGATCGGTTGGATCGTGAAGACGTACGACTACTTCCTCTACGTCGTGTCATCGCTTCCGCAGTCAGTCTGCGTTGGGTACGTAGACAACACTCTCCCCTTCGTTGCTATGCATCACATGATCTTGCGTGTGCGTAGGAAATTTTTTGAAATTACTACGAAACCCAACAGTGGCATCCGAGCCTAGGTTATTTATGTTGATGTTATATGCACGAGTAGAACACAAGTGAGTTGTGGATGATACAAGTCATACTGCCTACCAGCATGTCATACTTTGGTTCGGTGGTATTGTTGGACGAGACGACCCGGACCAACCTTACGCGTACGCTTACGCGAGACCGGTTCCCTCAACGTGATTTGCACAGAGATGGCTTGCGGGCGACTGTCTCTCCAACTTTAGTTGAACCAAGTATGGCTACGCCCGGTCCTTGCGAAGGTTAAAACGGAGTCTATTTGACAAACTATCGTTGTGGTTTTGATGCGTAGGTGAGATTGGTTCTTACTTAAGCCCGTAGCAGCCACGTAAAACTTGCAACAACAAAGTAGAGGACGTCTAACTTGTTTTTGCAGGGCATGTTGTGATGTCATATGGTCAAGGCATGATGCTGAATTTTATTGTATGAGATGATCATGTTTTGTAACCGAGTTATCGGCAACTGGCAGGAGCCATATGGTTGTCGCTTTATTGTATGCAATGCAATCGCGATGTAATGCTTTACTTTATTACTAAACGGTAGTGATAGTCGTGGAAGCATAAGATTGGCGAGACGACAACGATGCTACGATGGAGATCAAGGTGTCGCGCCGGTGACGATGGTGATCATGACGGTGCTTCGGAGATGGAGATCACAAGCACAAGATGATGATGGCCATATCATATCACTTATATTGATGCATGTGATGTTTATCTTTTTATGCATCTTATCTTGCTTTGATTGATGGTAGCATTATAAGATGATCTCTCACTAAATTATCAAGAAGTGTTCTCCCTGAGTATGCACCGTTGCGAAAGTTCTTCGTGCTGAGAC
>NC_053026.1:34837947-34971822 GCF_003073215.2 Triticum urartu
ATCTTTATCGGTCAGACCGCATAACAACATACGTTGTTCCCTTTGTCATCGGTATGTTACTTGCCCGAGATTCGATCGTCGGTATCCAATACCTAGTTCAATCTCATTACCGGCAAGTCTCTTTACTCTTTCCGTAATACATCATCTCGCAACTAACTCATTAGTTGTAATGCTTGCAAGGCTTATGTGATGTGCATTACCGAGAGGGCCTAGAGATACCTCTCCGACAATCGGAGTGACAAATCCTAATCTCGAAATACGCCAACCCAACATCTACCTTTGGAGACACCTGTAGAGCACCTTTATAATCACCCAGTTACGTTGTGACGTTTGGTAGCACACAAAGTGTTCCTCCGGCAAACAGGAGTTGCATAATCTCATAGTCATAGGAACATGTATAAGTCATGAAGAAAGCAATAGCAACATACTAAAACGATCGGGTGCTAAGCTAATGGAATGGGTCATGTCAATCAGATCATTCAACTAATGATGTGATCTCATTAATCAAATAACAACTCTTTGTTCATGGTTAGGAAACATAACCATCTTTGATTAACGAGCTAGTCAAGTAGAGGCATACTAGTGACACTCTGTTTGTCTATGTATTCACACATGTATTATGTTTCCGGTCAATACAATTCTAGCATGAATAATAAACATTTATCATGATGTAAGGAAATAAATAATAACTTTATTATTGCCTCTAGGGCATATTTCCTTCAGTGAGAGTCCGAGCTTGCCTCGGCCCTCGAGAGCGCCAAGCATGGCAAGGCTGAAGCCCAAAAGGCCCTCCAGGAAATTGAGGCGATAAAGAAGATAGCGGCGGGTAAGGCATTCATTATGCAAAGCAAGCACGTAAAAGTGAATTACTTGTTACTTACCCGAGTCTGGAGCTCTCCAGGAGTGTTCGCAGATTTGCCCCGCAGTGTGTCAGATGCCGCCAAGGACTACCGAGCCGAGGAGGGGAGCTCGACGGAGAAGGTGTTCTGGTCTCAGTATACTGAGGCCGAAAATCTGGTGCCCCTAAGCGACCAGCTGAAGCAGATGGTCGAGCTTCATAAGGCGGACGAACAGGCCATGAAGGGTCTGATAGTCCGGCTGTGGCCGGGAGAGGCCATGCCAGGGAGCTACTTCGGGATGGTGAAGCGGCTTGCGGATGCCTGCCCTTGGCTTGAGATGATCAAGCGCTCCGTCTGCATCGAAGGTGCCCGTAGGGCGCTTGCCCCTGTTAAAGTTCACTGGGGCAAGATGGATGCTGAGAAGCTGGTGATGGACGGGCCACCGCAGGGCAAGGTGCATCGCCGCCCTGAAATGTACTATGAGGGCATCCTGAAGGGTGCTCGCCTTGTGGCGGATGAGTGTGCCAAAGATGTAATTTTTGAGTGAACTCGCATTTGTGATCCTGTATTCTGAAAACTTGTTCATATGCGCTATGCAATGCTTGTTTGAATTTAAAATATTACCTTCTGTGCGGCCGTTTATGAAATCTGAGAGATGGCGAGTCGTCGGCTTCTGCCCCCGAGCCACGAGTGCTGGGGTGTTCGGGATAAACCTGAGCACTCTTTTCCCATTCTTGGGTCCTTCAAGGGAGGCGCTCAGCACAACGAACAAGGCAATCGGACTATAATGCTTTATCACTCTCACTTAGCCATAGAATTCTATAATTTTAAATTTTGGCGAAGCCCCTAGTATTCGGAAGACCGAGTTCGGGGCGCTATCCAGCCTAAGCCGGACAAAGCCGACTCCTCGCCCTAAGCGGCATAAGTCTTTAAGGACTCGAAACCTCTCGAACAGCGACCAGCTCTTGCCCTATCATGACGGCCAGTTTTAGCTTTCTCTACTGAGGTGCTTAGCCCAGCTGAACCGGGGCACAATCGCAGTAGTTCTCCCAGTGCTACCTTAGCCGATATAACGGAACATAAGGTACCAAAACGTGGGAGCTGGGCAAACCCAACTATTGACCCAAGACATGATTCGTAGCCGATGCATATAATGCTATAAGTTCGGGGTGCCGCACTTGTGAAAGTTGAGGGAGTCCTGGATTAGGGGGTGTTCGGGTAGCCGGACTATACCTTCGGCCGGACTCCAGGACTATGAAGATACAAGATTGAAGACTTCGTCCCGTGTCCGGATGGGACTTTCCTTGGCATGGAAGGCAAGCTTGGCGATGCGGATATTCAAGATCTCCTACCATTGTAACCGACTTTGTGTAACCCTAACCCTCTCCGGTGTCTATATAAACCGGAGGGTTTTAGTCCGAAAGGACAACTTCATCATACAACAATCATACCATAGGCTAGCTTCTAGGGTTCAGCCTCCTTGATCTCGTGGTAGATCTACTCTTGTACTACCCATATCATCAATATTAATCAAGTAGGACGTAGGGTTTTACCTCCATCAAGAGGGCCCGAACCTGGGTAAAACATCGTGTTCCTTGCCTCCTGTTACCATCCGGCCTAGACGCACAGTTCGGGACCCCCTACCCGAGATCCGCCGGTTTTGACACCGACATTGGTGCTTTCATTGAGAGTTCCTCTGTGTCGTCGCTTTTAGGCCCGATGGCTCCTTCGATCATCAACAACAATGCAATCCAGGGTGAGACTTTTCTCCCCGGACAGATCTTCGTCTTCGGCGGCTTCGCACTGCGGGCCAATTCGCTTGGCCACCTTGAGCAGATCGTAAGCTACGCCCCTGGCCATCAGGTCAGGTTTGGAAGCCTAAATTACACGGCTGACATCCGCGGGGACTTGATCTTCGACGGATTCGAGCCACAGCCAAGCGCGCCGCACTGTCTCGATGTGCATGATATAACTCTGCCGCCGATCAGCGCTTTGGAGGCCGCACACGCACCGGTTCCGACCATTGATTCGGGGCCTACTGCGCCGATCGAGGATAAGCGGTTGGACGCTGCCTCAAGGGCTGCGATCTCAGAGGCGATCGAGCCGAACTCCAGCCCCGCACCCCGCATGGCCCGTGACTCCGAGGAGCCGGATTCCTCTCCGAACTCCGAGCCCCCCGCGCCCCTGCCGATCGAATCCGATTGGGCGCCGATAATGGAGTTCACTGCCGCAGACATCTTTCAGCACTCGCCTTTCGGCGACATCCTGAATTCCCTAAAGTCTCTCTCTTTATCAGGAGAGCCCTGGCCAGACTAGGGTCAGCAAGGTTGGGATACGGACGATGAAGAAATTCAAAACCCACCCACCACCCACTTCGTAGCCACTGTCGATGACTTAACCGACATGCTTGACTTCGACTCCGAAGACATCAACGGCATGGACGACGATGCAGGAGACGAACAGGAACCAGCACCTGTAGGGCGCTGGAAGGCCACCTCGTCATATGACATATATATGGTGGACACTCCAAAGGATAGAGATGGCGATGAAACAGTGGGGGACGATACCTCTAAGAAACAGCCCAAGCGCCAGCGTCAGCGGCGCCGCTCTAAATCCCGCCAAAGCAAAAATGGTGATTCCGGCACGGGAGATAATACTACTCTGGATAGCGCCGAAGAACACCCCCTCCAGCAAGATTCAGCACAGGAGGACAGAGAAGCCAGCCCTCACGAGAGGGCGGCGGACCAAGAGGTTGAGGACGATAATTATACGCCTCCCTCCGAAGACGAGGCATGCCTATGGCACGACGAGTTCGTCGTGCCAGAGGATCCTGCCGAACAAGAGAGTTTTAAACGCAGGCTTATGGCCACGGCAAGTAGCCTCAAGAAAAAGCAGCAACAGCTTAGAGCTGATCAGGATTTCCTAGCTGACAGATGGACTGAAGTCCTTACAGCCAAAGAGTATGAACTCGAACGCCCCTCCAAGAGTTACCCAAAGCGCAGGCTGCTACCCCGACTAGAGGAGGAAGCACCTACATCACCAGCGCATGACATGGCCGACCGGCCACCTCGTGGCCGCGACAGAGAGGCCTCTTGGCCCTCCACTCATGCCATGCCCCGACGCCGTGTCAAGCATACTAAGGCACGGGAAAATGCGCCCGACCTACGCGACATACTGGAGGACAAGGCAAGGCAAACAAGATCGATCTACGGATCACGCAGGCGCCCCACGGCATGCAACGGTGATCGTCACTCCGGATGCAATAAATCCGGCCGGGCCGAACTCAATAGACAAAGCTCCTTCGAGCTGCGTCGTGATATAGCCCAATACAGAGGCGCCGCACACCCACTATGCTTCACAGATGAAGTAATGGATCATAAAATCCCTGAGGGCTTCAAACCCGTAAACATTGAATCATACGATGGCACAACAGATCCTGCGGTATGGATCGAGGATTATCTCCTTCATATCCACATGGCCCGGGGTGATGATCTACACGCCATCAAATACCTCCCACTCAAACTTAAGGGACCGGCCCAGCATTGGCTTAACAGCTTGCCAGCAGACTCAATCGGTTCTTGGGAGGACCTGGAAGCCGCATTCCTTGACAACTTCCAGGGCACTTATGTGCGACCACCGGACGCCGATGACCTAAGCCACATAATTCAGCAGCCAGAGGAATCGGCCAGGCAATTCTGGACACGGTTCCTAACAAAGAAAAACCAGATAGTCAACTATCCAGACGCAGAGGCCTTAGCGGCCTTCAAGCATAATATCCGTGACGAGTGGCTTGCCCGGCACCTGGGACAGGAAAAGCCGAAATCTATGGCAGCCCTCATGACACTCATGACCCGCTTTTGCGCAGGAGAAGACAGCTGGCTAGCTCGCAGCAACAACTTAACCAAAAATCCTAGTAATTCGAATACCAAGGACAAAAGTGACAGGTCACGTCGGAACAAACAAAAGCGCCGCGTTAACAACGATAGCAACGAGGAAACGACAGTTAATGCCGGATTCTGAGGCTACAAATCCGGTCAACGGAAAAAGCCATTCAAAAGAAATACTCAGGGCCCGTCCAGTTTGGACCGAATACTTGACCGCTTGTGCCAGATACATGGCACCCCCGAAAAGCCAGCCAATCACACCAACAGGGATTGTTGGGTGTTCAAGTAGGCAGGCAAGTTAAGAGCCGAAAACAAGGAAAAGGGGTTGCATAGCGACGACGAGGAGGAGCCCAGGCCGCCGAACAACAGTGGAGAAAAGGGATTTCCCCCGCAAGTGCGGATGGTGAACATGATATACGCAACCCACATCCCCAAGAGGGAGCGGAAGCGTGCGTTACGGGACGTATATGCGATGGAGCAAGTCGCCCCAAAGTTCAACCCATGGTCCTCCTGCCCGATCACCTTTGATCGAAGGGACCACCCCACTAGCATCCGTCGCGGCGGCTTCGCCGCACTGGTTCTAGACCCAATCATTGACGGATTTCATCTCACAAGAGTCCTCATGAACGGCGGCAGCAGCCTGAACCTGCTTTACCAGGATACAGTGCGAAAAATGGGCATAGATCCCTCGAGGATCAAGCCCACCAAAACGACCTTTAAAGGCATCATACCAGGTGTAGAAGCCAACTGTACAGGCTCAGTTACACTGGAAGTGGTCTTCGGATCTCCGGATAACTTCCGAAGCGAGGAGTTAATCTTCGACATAGTCCCGTTCCATAGTGGCTATCACGCACTGCTCGGGCGAACTGCATTCGCAAAATTCAACGCGGTACCGCACTATGCATACCTCAAGCTCAAGATGCCAGGCCCTAGAGGAGTAATCACGGTCAATGGGAACACTGAACGCTCCCTCCGAACGGAGGAGTACATGGCAGCGCTCGCAGCAGAAGTACAAAGCAGCCTCTCTAGGCAGTTCTCCAGTCCGGCCTTCAACAAGCCGGACACTGTCAAGGGCGCCCGGAGTACCCTACAACAAGACCGCCTGGCACGTTCTGAGCTAGCATAGCAATGCGGCCCCAACCCTAGCCCTCGCGATATAGCGAAACCAGCGCTTCACGTACATAACTACGCTCTTGAAATACCATGGGCACAGGGGAAGGGGCACTATCGCGGCACGCCCGAAAACGGCTTAAGCCGCACCAGGGGCTGCCGGATTCCTTTTTTTCTCTTACTCTCAGGACTCCATACTTCGGATGACCCGTTCGGCAATTCAACTGCCGCACAAACGATGCAAGATCCAGGAAAGCAGACAAGGCACGCCGCATTATGGAACTCCCAGGTGGTCTCTATTGCGAGCAGTATACCTGTTTTTTAATACAATTCCGCGGCCTGCCCCTGGCCAGGACATGTTAAATAGTCCAATTTCTTTTGCTTATCACACTATTTGTATCGTTTCGCTTTCATAGCAACCTTTCTATAAACAATGCATAGCTTTTTGTCTATTTTTTGCATTATCCTCTTTTTATATATATGTTTATTAATAACATGTCGCATCCGTACACTTTGGTATGACAAAATACGCCAGGGGCTTCAGTACCCATCTATATGGCCTGAGAAGTCCGTACACTTTCACAAGTGCGGCACCCCGAACTTATAGACTATATGCATCGGCTCCGAATCATGATTTGGGTCAATGGTTGGGTTTGCCCGGCTCCTATGTTTTGGTGCCTTACGTTCCGCTATATCGGCTAAGGTAGCACTAGGAGAACTACTGCGATTGTGCCCCAGTTGAGCTGGGCTGAGCACCTCAGTAGAGAAAGCTAAAACCGACTGTCATGATGAAGCGGGAGACCGATCGCTGTTCGAGAGGTTTTTCGAGTCCTTAAAGACTTATGCCATTTCGAGCGAGGAACCAGCTTTGTCCGGCCAAGGCGTGGATAGCGCTCCAAACTCGGTCTTCCGAATACTAGGGGCTTCGCCGAAATTTAAAATTATAGAGTTCTATGGCTAAGTGAGAGTGTTCAAGCATTATAGTCCGATTGCCTTGTTCATTGTGCTGATCGCCTCCCTCGACGGACCCAATCATGGGAAAAAGAGCGCTCAGGTTTATCCCGAACACCCCAGCACTAGTGGCATGGGGGCAGAAGCCGACGACTGGCCATCTCTTAGTTTTTTGATAAACGGCTGCAGAGAAAGTAATATTTTAAATTCAACAAGCATTGCTTAGCGCATATGAACAAGTTTTCAGCGCACAGGATAACACGAGCGAGTTCATTCAAAAATTACATCCTTGGTACATTCATCCGCCATAAGGCGGGCACCAGCCAGAACATCCTTGTAATAGTTCTTGGGCTTGCGATGCTCCATCCCCGGCGGCGGCCCGTCCCTCACAAGCTTCTCACCGTCCAGCTTACCCTAGTGCACCTTTGCATGGGCAAGGGCCCTACGGACACCTTCGATGCAGACGGAGCGCTTGATGACCTCGAGCCTTGGACAAGCCTCCACTAGCCGCCGCACCAGTCCGAAGTAGCTCCCAGGCAGGGCCTCTCCAGGCTACAGCCGAACTATGAAGCCCTTCAGGGCCTGTTCGGCCGCCTTGTGGAGCTCGACCAGCTGCTTCAGCTGGTCGCTCAAGGGCACAGGGTGTCCGGCCTCAGCGTACTGAGACCAGAACACCTTCTCTGTCGAGCTGCCTTCCTCGGCTCGGTAGAATGCGGCGGCATCGGATACGCTGCGAGGAAGATCTGCGAATGCCCCTGGAGAGCTCCGGATTCGGGTAAGTAACAAGTAGTTTAGTTTTATATGTCTGCTTTGCATAGAGAATGCCTTACCCTCCGCTATCTTTTTCACCGCATCTAGTTCCTGGAGGGCCTTCTAGGCTTCGGCCTTGGCAGATTTGGCAGTTTTAAGGGCCGCAGCAAGCTCGGACGCTCGCGTCTTCGAGTCTAGCTCCAAACTCTCATGTTTTTTCATGAGAACCTGAAGCTCTTGCTGCACCTCGCCGACCTGCGCCTCAAATTTCTCCCGCTGGGTGCGCTCCGTGGCCGCTTTCTTCTCGGCCTCGGACAGCGCCTGCTTGAGGGTCGCCACCTCAGTTGTGCCCCCTACAATAAGTAGTGTACTCCTGTCATGATTTGCAATTGCATCTTGTTATAGGCATTTTTCTATATGGTATCTCTTACCTTCCTTCTCCTCGAGCTGCCGTTTGGTAAGGCCGAGCTCTTGCTCGGTCTGCTCGAGGCCCTGCTTCAGGGCACCCACCTCCGTAGTCATGCGGCGGTGGCCAGCAGCGAAGCCTGCATACGTATATTGACTCCTTTTTAGTTAGACTCCTGCGATATTTAATAGATCCTCTATTCGGCTTTTCTTTCCGAACACCAAACAGAGCATCAGGGGCTACTATCTATGCGGTAATATTTTTACATATTTTTTACTTACCTCGAAGCCTGTTAGAAGGCTAGCACAAGCTTTAGTCAATCCACTTTTGGCGGACCGAACCTTCTGGACCACCGTACTCATGATGGTACGATGCTCCTCGTCGATGGAGGCGCCCTTAAGCACCTCCAGCAGATTGTCCGGCGCCTCCGGTTGGACGGAGGACGCCGGCTCAATAGGCTTGCTCCTCTTGGCAGGAGTTCGCCTGCCGTGATCCGGAACCGTTGATGATTCCGGCGCGGTGTCCGGCTTAAAGCCGGACTTGGAGCCCTGGGTGGTCTGGTCCCCTTTACTCCTAGAGTCCGGGAGGTCACCTCGCGGTTCCTCCTGGACCACCTCCTCTTTCCCCAGAGCTTGTCGCGACGCCACTTCGGCGTCATCCGCAGCACAGGGGGAGGCAGCGGGCGGAATTGAATTCACGTCCGATGAATCCAGGGAGCAGCTCGACGACTCGTCGAGTCCGTCCTTGGGCAGGGTGCATGATTATATTCGGCATTAGGGAAAGCCGGGCAACAAAAGGAATATCATGACTTACTCTGGTATCCGAACACTTACAATTTCGCCGGACGCTTTGCCCTGTCCGGCCACTCCTCTTCGTCCTCGTCGGCGTCGGGGGCGTAGTCCGGTGGAGGGGTTTTCCTCTTCTTGGACCCTTCGGCCTCCCCTACTGGGGCGGCCTTCCTCTTCTTTCCTCCCCCCACTGGAGGGGGAGAGGTCTCCTCTTCCTCCTCCTCATCTTCACGGGAGGAGTGCGTCTCGGACTTGTCGGACGACGAGTCCGACACCACCATATGCCGGGAACTCTTTCGAGTCCCCGTGGCCTTCTTCTCCGGCACCACATAAGGTGCTGGAACCAGCAGCTTCACTAGGAGAGCAGGGGCTGGGTCTTCAGGCAAGGGAGCCGGACAATTAATCAGTCCGGACTTCGCCCGCCAATCCTGTCAAAGGTGAGGGAGTTTAGATCCCGCATAGAGTCAAACTATGAAGAAAACTTAACATCCTGTAAAAGATGAAAATATTTTACCTCGCCAGCAGGACGCTACGAGCTGAATCCGCGGTCTTCAGAGGCGGATGTGGGAGCCTCGGCGCCTTTGGTTAGTCCCCTCCAGACATCTTCGTACGTTGTGTCGAAGAGTCTGCTCAGAGTTCGGTGCTGCGCCGGGTTGAACTACCACAAATTGAAGTCCCGTTCTTGACACGGAAGGATCCGGCGGACGAGCATGACCTGGACTACGTTGACAAGCTTGAGCTGCTTGTTCACCAGGGACTGGATGCATTTTTGCAGTCCGGTCACCTCTTCTTCGTCGCCCCACGACAAGCCCGTCTCCTTCCAGGACGTGAGCCGCGTAGGGGGTCCGGATCGGAATTCAGGGGCTGCGATCCACTTCGGATCGCGTGGCTCGGTGATGTAAAACCACCCTGACTGCCACCCCTTCAAGGTCTCCACAAAGGAGCCCTCGAGCCATAGGACGTTGGCTATTTTGCCCGCCATGGCACCTCCGCACTCCGCCTGGTTGCTGCGCACCACCTTTGGCTTGATGTTGAAAGTCCTGAGCCAGAGGCCGAAATGGGGGCGGATGCAGAGGAAAGCCTCGCACACGACGATAAACGCTGAGATATTGAGGATGAAGTTCGGGGCCAGATCATGGAAATCTAGGCCATAGTAGAACATGAGCCCGCGGACAAATGGGTGGAGAGGAAAACCCAGTCCGCGGAGGAAGTGGGGAAGAAATACTACCCTCTCATGGGGCCTTGGGGTGGGGAGAAGCTGCCCCTCCTCAGGAAGCCGGTGTGCGATGTCTTTGGACAGGTATCCGGCCTTCCTTAGCTTTTTGACATGGCCCTCCGTGACGGAGGAGACCATCCACTTGCCTCCCGCTCCGGACATTGTTGGGGAAGGTTGAGGCAGGAAGTGCGGGCTTGGGCACTGGAGCTCGGGTGCGCAGAAGATGGATAGGCAAAGGAGGAAGAAGGCGTAGGTAAAAAGGTGGATCCTTATCCCCTTATATGGGCGGATGCGACTATGCGTCCCCACCGGCCTAGTAAAACTCGCTTGCCTCCCAAGCGCCATGATAAATGGCGCGGTTGGGTTACCCACGTCCGTATTGATGAGAATCCTGTAAATGGGGGACAGGATCTCTGCTTTGACAAGACGTGCCAAGGAAAACGCCTCGCAAAACACGCTGAGGTGGAAAAGTGAAAATGATTCGAATAAAGGCTTGGCTGTAGTGCGATGTCACGCTGCGGAATACGTCAGCAGATTAGATTTATGTTAATATTATTCTCTCTGTGGCAATACGTGGAAACTTATTTTGCAGAGCTGGTCACTACTCTTGGTGTTTAAAAACTTTTATGAAGAATTTGGAGGAGGAACCCGCCTTGCAATGCCGAAGACAATCTACGCGCCGGACTCGTCATCATTGAAGCCTGGTTCAGGGGCTACTGAGGGAGTCCTGGATTAGGGGATGTTCGGGTAGCCGGACTATACCTTCGGCCGGACTCCAGGACTATGAAGATACAAGATTGAAGACTTCGTCCCGTGTCCGGATGGGACTTTCCTTGGCGTGGAAGGCAAGCTTGGCGATGTGGATATTCAAGATCTCCTACCATTGTAACCGACTTTGTGTAACCCTAACCCTCTCCGGTGTCTATATAAAGCGGATGGTTTTAGTCCGTAGGACAACTTCATCATACAACAATCATACCATAGGCTAGTTTCTAGGGTTTAGCCTCCTTGATCTCGTGGTAGATCTACTCTTGTACTACCCATATCATCAATATTAATCAAGCAGGACGAAGGCTTTTACCTCCATCAAGAGGGCCCGAACCTGGGTAAAACATCGTGTTCCTTGCCTCCTGTTACCATCCGGCCTAGACGCACAGTTCGGGACCCCCTACCCGAGATCCGCCGGTTTTGACACCGACAAAAGTGTTCGGACTTCTCACACCATATTGTGGGGTACTTAAGCCCCTGGTGTATTAGCTGTACCGAAGTGTACGGTTGCAAAGTGTCATTAATGAACACATATAAAAAAAGAGAATGCAAGAACATACTGAAGCTATGCATTGTTTATTCGAAAAGATGCATTGAAGCAAAACGATACAAGTAGTGCGATAAGCAGAAAATGGGACTATTTGACATGTCTCCTCCAAGGGTAAGCTGCGAAATGGTAGTGAAAGCAGGTATTTTGCTCGTTATAGAGACCACCCGCGAGTTCCATGATGCGACATAGCTTCCGGCCCCCCTGGTCCTTACATCGTGTGTTCGGTGATTATACTGCCGGACAGGGCTTCCAGAGATTAAAGTCCTGGAAGAGAGAAAAAAATAACAAAGTAGGGAGCCCCTAGTGCAGTTGAGCCGCGTTTCGGGGCGTGCCGTAGTCGTGCCCCTCCCCTATGCCCATGGTATTTTTAATGCGTAATTGTGTACACGTGGCACGTGTGTCGCCATTTGGATGGGGCTGGGGTAGGGGCCGCATTGCTATGTGAGCTCAGAACATGCCAGGCGGTCCTGTTGCAGGTTACTTCGGGCACGCTTGACGGTGTCCGGACGTCTGATCGCTAGACTAGCGAATTTCCTTGATAGGCTGCTTTGCACTCTGTGTTTCCATTGACTATTATGACCCCCTGAGGTCCTGGCATCTTGAGCTTGAGGTATGCATAGTGCGGCACCGCATTGAATTTTGCAAATGCGGTTCGTCCGAGCAGTGCATGATAGCCACTGCGGAACGGGACTATATCGAAGATTAACTCCTCGCTTCAGAAATTATCCAGGGATCCGAAGACCACTTCTAGTGTGACTGAGCCTGTGCAATGGGCCTCTACACCTGGTATGACGCCTTTAAAGGTCGTTTTTGTGGGTTTAATCCCTGAGGGATCTATGCCCATTTTTCACGCCGTGTCCTGGTAAAGCAGGTATAGGCTGCTGCCGCCGTCCATAAGGACTCGAGTGAGGTGGAATCCATTAATGATTGGGTCTAGGACCAATGCAGCAAATCCGCCGTGGCGGATACTAGTGGGGTGGTCCCTGTGATCGAAAGTGATCGGACAGGAGGACCATGGGTTGAACTTTGGGGCGACCGGCTCCAACGCGTATACGTCCCTGAACGCATGCTTCCGCTCCCTCTTGGGGATGTGGGTTGCATATATCATGTTCACCGTCCGCACTTGTGGGGGAAACCCCTTCTGTCCTATGGTGTTCGGCAGTCGGGGCTCCTCCTCATCGTCGCTATGTAGCCCCTTGTCTTTGTTTTTGGCATTTAACTTGCCGGCCTGCTTGAACACCCAACAATCTCTGTTGGTGTGGTTGGCTGGCTTGTCGGGGGTGCCATGTATTTGACATGAGCGATCGAGTATACGGTCCAAACTAGACGGGCCCGGAGTACTTCGTTTGAATGGCTTCTTCCACTCACCGGGCTTGGAGCCTCTGAATCCGGCATTTACTGTCGTATCCTCTGTATTGTTATCGTTGCTGCGGAGCTTATGTTTGTTGCGACGTGACCTACCCTTGCCGTCCTTGGTATCCGAAGTACTAGAGTTCTTTGATAGGTTATTGCTGCGAGCCAGCCAGCTGTCCTCTCCCGCACAAAAGCGGGTCATGAGCGTCGTGAGGGCTGCCATAGATTTCGGCTTTTCCTGGCCGAGGTGCCGGGCAAGCCATTCGTCAGGGATGTTATGCTTGAAAGCTGCTAGGGCCTCTGCATCCGGACAGTCGACGATTTGATTTTCTTGGTTAGGAACCGTGTCCAGAATTGCCTGGCCGATTCTTCTGGCTGTTGAATTATATGGCTCAAGTCATTGACATCTGGTGGTCGCACATAAGTGCCCTGGAAGTTGTCGAGGAAAGCGGCTTCCAGATCCTCCCAACAACCAATGGATTCTGCTGGCAGGCTGTTGAGCCAATGACGAGCTGGTCCTTTAAGTTTGAGTGGGAGGTACTTGATGGCATGTAGATCGTCACCACGGGCCATGTGGATATGCAGGAGGTAGTCCTCAATCCATACCGTAGGATCTGTTGTACCATCGTATGATTTAATATCTACGGGTTTGAAACCCTCTGGGATTTGATGATCCATTACTTCATCTGTGAAGCATAGGGGGTGTGCGGCGCCTCTGTACTGGGCTATATCATGACGCAGCTCGAATGAATCTTGTCTGCTGAGTTCGGCCCGGCCGGATTTACTTTTACTGTATCCGGCGTGACGGTTATCGTCTCGTGTGGTGGGGCGCCCTCGTGATCCATAGATCGATCTTGCTTGCTTTGCTTTGTCCTCCAATATGTCTCGCAGGTCTAGCGTATTTCCCCGTACCTTGGTATTTTTTGAGTGGAGCCGGGGTGCGGCTTGAGCTGTGGGCCGAGAGGCCTCTCAGTCACGGCCACGAGGTGGCCGATCAGCCGCGTCATACACTGGGGATGTGGGTTTTAGTGCATCCTCCTCTAGTCGGGGTAGCAACCTGCGTTTTGGGTAACTCTTGGAGGGGCTTTCATATTCCTCGGCCGCAAGGACTTCAGTCCATCTGTCAGCTAGCAGGTCTTGATCAGCTCTAAGCTGTTGCTGCTTTTTCTTAAGGCTACTCGCCGTGGCCATAAGCCTGCGCTTGAAGCGCTCTTGCTCGATGGGATCCTCAGGCACGACAAATTCGTCGTCATCAAGGCTTGCCTTGTCTTCGGAGGGAGGCATGTAATTAACATCCTCTGCCTCTCTATCTGCCGCTCTCTCAGGAGGGCCGGCTTCTCCATCCTCCTGCGCTGAATCCTGCTAGAGGAAGTTGTCTTCGGCACTGTCAGGAGTTTTATTATCTCTTGTGCCAGTATCATCATTTTTGCTTTGGCGGGACTTGGAGCGAAGCCGCTGACGCCGCCGCTTGGGTTGCTTCTTGGAGGGGTCATCCTCCGCTGTTCCGTCACCATTGCCTTCTTTGGGTGTGTCCACCATTGCCTTCGTCTCCTGCATCATCTTCCATACCGTCGATGTCTTCGGAGTCGAAATCGAGCATGTCGCTCAAGTCATCGACAGTAGCTACGAAGTGGGTGGTGGGTGGGCACCGAATTTCTTCGTCATCCGCATCCCAATCCTGCTGGCCATAATCTGGCCAGGACTCTCCTGACAGGGAGAGGGACCTCCGTGAGTTTAGTATGTCACCGAAGGGCGAGTGCTGAAAGATATCCGCGGCGGTAAACTCCATGATCGGCGCCCAATTGGATTCGATTGGCAGGGGCGTGGGCGGCTCGGAGTCCGGAGGGGAGTCCGGCAATTTGGAGTCACGGGCCTCGCGAAGGGTGAGGTTGGTATTCAGCTCGATCGCCGTTGAGGCTGCGGCCTCCATGGCGGGGCCTAACCACCCGTCCATGGATGGCGAGATTGGCACCAAATTGAAGGTCGGAGCGGTTGCAGGTGCGACTTCCTGAACATTGTCCGGCGGCAGAGCTAAATCATGCCCATCGTGACAATGCGGCGCACTCGGCAAGGGCTCGAATTCGTCGAAGATCAAGTCTCCGCGGATATCGGCCGTGTAGTTTAAGCTTCCAAACCTGACCTGGTGGCCAGGGGTGTAGCTTTCAATCTGCTCCAGATGGCCAAGCGAATTGGCCCGCAGTGCAAAGCCGCCGAATACAAAAATCTATCCTGGGAGAAAAGTCTCACCCTAGACCGCATCACTAATGATGATCAAAGGAGCCATCAAGCCTGACGGTGACGACACAGAGGAACTCTCAATGAAAGCACCAATGTCGGTGTCAAAACCGGTGGATCTCGGGTAGGGCATCCCGAACTGTGCGTCTAGGCGGATGGTAACAGGAGACTAGGGACACGATGTTTTTACCCAGGTTCGGGCCCTCTCGATGGAGGTAAAACCCTACTCCTGCTTGATTAATATTGATGATATGGGTAGTACAAGAGTTGATCTACCACGAGATCGGAGAGGCTAAACCCTAGAAGCTAGCCTATGGTATGATTGTTGTGATTGTGTCCTACAGACTAAACCCTCCAGTTTATATAGACACCGGAGGGGGCTAGGGTTACACAGAGTCAATTACAATGGGAGGGGATCTACATATCCGTATTGCCAAGCTTGCCTTCCACGCCAAGGAGAGTCCCATCCGGACACGGGACGAAGTCTTCAATCTTGTATCTTCATAGTCCAACAGTCCGGCGAAAGGTTATAATCTGGCTATCCGGATACCCCCTAATCTAGGAATCCCTCAATCGTCGTTCAAAATTTTCTCCTAAATCTCATGAAGGTTTCCTACTCGGTTACAGATCAAACTCTCACACTTACCGTGTGATACGTCCATTTTGCATCATGTTTTCTTATTGTTATTTACAATGTTTTTATTCATAATAATGCTTTTTGGAGTAATTCTAATGCCTTTTCTCTCATAATTTGCAAGGTACACGCCAAGAGGGAGAATTCTGGCAGCTGGAAATCTGGACCTAAAAAAGCTATGTCAGGTCACCTATTTTGCACAACTCCAAATTAGCTGAAACTCCACGAGGATGTTTTATGGAATATTTAAGAAATATTGGAGCCATTAAACACTAGAGGGAGGCCACCAGGTGCGCACAACCCACCTGGGCACGCCAGCCCCCCTGGCGCGCCCTAGTGGTTTGTGGCCTCCTTGGTCCACCTGCTTTTCCCATCTTCTGGTATATAAGTGATTTTGACCTAGAAAATAAATAAAGAGAAGACTTTCGGGAGGAGCGCCGCTGTCTCGAGGCGGAACTTGGGAGGAGCACTTTTGCCCTCCAGCGGAGCGGTTCTGACGGGGGAACTTCCCTCCCGGAGGGGGAAATCATCTTCATCATCATCACCAACAACTCTCCCATCTTGGGGAGGGCAATCTCCATCAAAATCTTCACCAGCACCATCTCATCTCAACCCTAGTTCATCTCTTGTATTCAATCTTGTTACGGAACTATAGATTGTTGCTAGGGGGTGACTAGTAGTGTTGATTAATCTTGTAGTTGATTACTATATGGTTTATTTGGTGGAAGATTATATGTTCAGATCCATTATGAATATTAATACCCCTCTAATCATGAGCATGTTTGTTGTTTGTGAGTAGTTACTTTTGTTCTTGAGGTCAGGGGAGAAATCATGTTGCAAGTAATCATGTGAACTTGATATGTGTTTGATATTTTGATAGTATGTATGTTGTGATTCCCTTAGTGGTGTCATGTGAATGTTGACTACATGACACTTCACCATATTTGGGCCTAAGGGAATGCATTGTGGAGTAGTAAATAGATGGTGGGTTGCAAGAGTGACAGAAACTTAAACCCCAATTTATGCACTATTCCGTAAGGGGCCGATTGGATCCTAGAGTTTAATGCTATGGTTAGGATTTATCCTTAATACTTTCTCGTAGTTGCGGATGCTTGCGGGAGGGTTAATCATAAGTAGGAGGTTTGTTCAAGTAAGAACAACACCTAAGCACCGGTCCACCCACATATCAAATTATCAAAGTAGCAAACACAAATCAAACCAACATGATGAAAGTGACTAGATGAAATTTCCATGTACCCTCAAGAACGCTTTGCTTATCATAAGTGTTAGAGTTGTGTCGAATATTATTGTACAAGTTAGGTTATAGTTGGACTTGGTTTTGGACTGTGTGTAGACAGGGTAGGAGTTGTGTCCTAATAGGACACTTGTATCTTAGGCCTCTCATATATAGCGGGGGTAGACACATGATGTAAGCTATGCCAACATAATAGCACGGGCACGCGGGGGTGCCGTTGGCGTGTGCCGGTGCTCGAGCGGTCGAGGTGCGGTATCGTGACGGTGTCATGTGGAGAAGCGCCCGTAGTCATGCCCCGGGGATGTAGCCATATCGGTGAACCTTGTTAACAAATCTCGGTGCCGTGCTTGTGTGATTGCTTGGTCCTCGATAGATCAATGGTGGCCTCGGATTTATTCTAACAACTGGTATCATAGAATGGTTCGAAGAGGCCGTGGAAGTTGATTCAGAGGAGGAAGAACATATCAACGGACTTGTGTGCGAAGGGATCATAGCCGTGGGAGCGGAGTTACTTGGCGAGTCGTTGCTGGCTAGTTGTATCCAGGAGGCAGCGATGAAGTGTTCGCGGTTGTTGTAGTTCTTCAAGAAGCAATTGGGATTGGCAGCAGCTGGCATCAGCGAGCTGCATCAGCGGGCGGCTAGATCGGTTCGATAGATCGAAAGTGGCGGCGGTGAAACATGCGGGAAGCAGAGTCTTGACGATCGGGATCGGTCGAGTCTCAATTGGTTGGGCACCTGCAGCAGGAACCTGCAACACAGGGGCAAAGGCCTAGGCCAGGCGTGGCCCGCAGGTGGTGCATGAGGCTATTTGAAAAGTAGGCAAGCGGCTGCAGGGGCCCAGGGCCCAGGTAAGGCTGTTTGGCATACTAATGCGTGTGCTAGCGATCGCGGATCGTGGTTACCAGGGGCTGTAGCGTACAGAACCGAGGGAAGCCATGCAACGAGGATTTGTTGAGAAGAAAAAAAAGGTTTGGAGCAAGTCAGAGAAGGCATGTGGTGCAGCGAGGCTTTGTCCGAGGCAAGTTTGTAGGTGTGGTGTGTGCTTTGATGTGTACAGAAGAAAGGCTACACCAGGTGCATATGTAAGATACATGAAGCAATGGAGCTTCCAAGATGCTTGGGAAAAGTTCTAAAACAAAATGGTTCTACGCGTACATTTAAGTACTAGCAAAAGGAGCTAAGAGAAAATTCTGCAGAAAGTATCTATCAGGGTCAAGTCTGTGGTGATGGTTTTTTCTGATGGGTCAAGTTTGCGGAAAGTGCTTGGTGCGTGTACGACAAGGAGGAAAGACTGGCGCATAAGGCTTGAAGAAGTATGAAGTGTGTCACGACCGGTTTTCCAATAAAAATATTTATTGAGAAACCAATCTTTTGAGTCCAGTATGAGAGAAATCCTCCTCACTGGTAGACAAATTCTTGATACAATAAGCCAGTAGCATAGATTATATTACAAGGTTGAGCTAGGGCTGCTCAACAAATTATTACAAGCGTGCCAATAATTATACATAATGGCGGATATAACACAATGGTGTGGTGGCATACTACTGACTCGGGGATAAAGCGATGGTGGAATAACACAGTGGGGAGTGTGGTAACATGACTCTCAAACTGGCATCTCATCGAGCATCGAGGTGAGGCTCGATAAATTTATTCGGGTTGCGGAAGCGAATATAGAACACTGACCAAATCCAGGGTTGCACGAGACTGACTGGGATTCCTCTAGGCGTCGGACTCGCTATCGAACTCTTCATCCAGGAGATCGCCTTCGTCAGCATCTGGCCAAATCAACAAGCCAGTGAGTACTTTGAAAGTACTCACAAGACAGTTCGGACGTAAGATATAACAAATGCATGCATGAATGCGTCACGATTAATTTACCAATGCACATTCAAAAATTAGCATGACGAAATAAGTAAAAGGGAAACGGCGGTAGTCCGCCAGAAATCCCAACAAAATATAAATGGAAACCGATCGGGTGTGTGAAGCAACGCCTCGAAAGGTGAAACATGTAAATGAAGGAAAATGATGCCACAGTCGAGCGTCTTAGCGACACCACATAAAGGGCTTTAAAAGAAATGCCACAGTCGGACGTCGGGGCGACATCACAGAAAGGGCTTTAAAAGAAATGCCACAGTCGGACGTCGGGGCGACATCACAGAAAGGGCTTTAAAAGAAATGCCACAGTCGGACGTCGGGGCGACATCACAGAAAGGGCTTCAAAAGAAATGCCACAGTCGGACGTCGGGGCGACATCACAGAAAGGGCTTTTAATCACAAGTAAATGATACTCATAATAAATATTTAATTCATGATAATAAACAGGTTAGTCCATCCACAGGAATAAACTTCTAACCAGACTTAGCACTCATGTGATTCACCGGAGTCTCTGTCATCAAACTGGCACTGTTAGGACAAGATAATACGAATTTGGATATGGAATAGATGTTTCAAAGGAATGTATAACTCTACAGAGTTTGTACAAATTTTTTCCCACAACCAACGGATTTCCGTAGTCACGAAGGACTAGTTCCGTTTACGGTTTTTCGGAAGAAAACACAGCTAACCAGTACACACCCATCCTACCTCTCGATGCCAGGACTCACCCTAGACATCGTCCAAGAAAAACTTTTGAGACGGGGAGATCACAATCTCGAATAGCATGGGATCAAATTTATATACGCGCGCTCTAAGGGGTGCCCCCCTCTCGGTCCCAACCGGAAACACCCATGCCCCCTGACCGGATGACTGGCTTTAATCCAGGGCCATGGAACCATCATCCCGGCCTCTCCTTTTGGTGTGTACCAGGAAAGCGGTTTGCAACTTACTAAGCCATATTCCTTGCGGAAAACATGTGGTAGTACAGGGAAGGAAATGGGAGGAACTGGACCGATACGGTTTGACACCTAGTCATATAGTTGGCATAAGACTGGCATGCTACAACACTGCCATCTTACCCATCCTCATGCCAACACATGGCCATTCATACTCACATCCATCCACTTATGGATCATCGAACTCACTTACCTCAACATTGCATAAATAACGTTCATCGGTATGCTCATCAACATGCCATGAAACTAACTAAATGCAAAACATGCCAAGACACTCATCATATCAAAAGTTCAAACATGCTTGCCTGGTTCGGAGTAGTCGGAGCCTAGCTCGGTGAAGTTTCGCGGCTCCGTCACCTCCTTCGGTATCTACGGTTATAAAGAAAATATATGCGCTATCGTAAATACCAAGGTGCACAAAAAGTTATACCAAATATTTTTCAAATAAATATGATAAAAAACTAGACAAAATTCTGAAGAGGAACAGAAAAAGAATCAAGCAAAAATTACCTTTCTGTTAAAAAGTTATAAGGGTTTTAACCAAGGACCCATCTGTAATGAAACAGAAAGTTCCCAGGGGCTAGTTTATAAAAACAGAAAACGCTTCGGTGGAGACCAACGCCAGCCCAGAGGGAAAGCGCACTTGGCAGAAGGCGTTTTCAGAAAACGTCTTCGCTTAGAAAGGACACAGAGGTCTGAGGGCGGGTCCCCACCTGTCAGGTTCAAATTTTCAAATGGGAGGGAGAAGCTCGTCCGGCGCCCCGAGAGCTGCGGTGGTCGCCGGCGGCGATCCACGGCGAGGTAAGGGGGATCGGAGAGTACCCAACAGTGCTCACCCGTGTCCTTGCCGCAACGGTGGGTGGTGGTGTTGGTCGCCGGTGAGCACCACGTCGACGGCGGTCTCAACTCCGGCGGACGGTGGTTCGGGCGTTGATGGAACTCGCCAAGGAGGCTGCAAGGATTAAATTGAGGTGGGGGTTAGGGTACTAGGTGGTAAGAGGAGGCTACGGACGAGGTTTGGGGCGCCGGAGATGGCCTCACCGGAGTGAATCGAGCTGGAGGCCGAGGCGGGCGAGGCGGCCGGAGTTGGGGGAGGAGACCTCCTCGAGGTCCTCTTGGTGGCTTGGCAAGGTCTAGGCGAGGTGCAGTGAGGGTGTGGGTCTTGTGAGCGAGCTCGGGGTCCTTTTTATAGGCGATCCGAGGCGGTGGCCGTGAACGGGGGTCTCCGGCGAAGGTTACGGCGGCGCAGAGCTTGGTCGGGGAGGTTTAGGGAGTTGGGAACCATCGTGGAGGTCCACCTGTTCCATTTAGGTGCCAAGCGAGCTTGGATTGGGTGTTTGGGGCGAGCTCAACGGAACGGGGGTTGCGCGGCCCGTCGGCGGCAGGGAGCACGTTCCATGCTTGCTGGGCCACGGCGACGGTGCCACGGGCGTGCGCTGGCATGCATGAGGCCACGCGGAGAGCCAGGGTGCTTTGGGTGGCGCTGAACGGCGTTGCGCCGTAGGGTGCCTTCTGTTGGCCGCCACGGGAGGTCCCGACGCCGCAGAAGACTCCGGCGAGGGCGGGCCAGCGCACCACCGACGCCAGGAAGGCTCCAAGCACGCGTGTGAAGCTCCGGACAAGAGGGAGGGGCTGCGAGCATCGAGCCAAGAGCACTGTGAGCTTGTGACTGAACTCTGAAGAAAACGACACTGTAAAACTGAATTTTCTGAACTTTACTGAAAATGCAAAGAAACAGTGCAGCTCAGGTGTTCGACAGAATGATTTGGCATCTAGGGATTTTTCCTGAGCTGAAATTTGGTGGAGTGGCTTCTCATTGCTCCAGTAGGCTGCATGATTTTTGGTGGAATTTTTGGAGGAGTGTAGATATGAATTTCACCAAATTTGGCAAATCTGGTCCAAACTTGCAGTGAGTGAAATTTGAAATTTTTGAAAAGAAGAAGAGTGGATCAAGATGGTTCTAGGTTGTGGGTACTAAAGACAATCCAGGGAAGTTGGTTTGGGATAAAAACTCAAAGGCAAAATGGTACTTGCTTTGAAAATCACTTAGGCTCAAAATAATGGCAGAAATGTTTTGGGAGATAAAATAATTGAAATAAAACCAAAACTTGTTTGGACTTGTTGAGATAGAGAAGTTAGATTGTTCCAAAGGTGGAGGGAGGGGTTTTGAGAAGATTTTACTATAGGAGACATGGTAAAACCATGGGTGGTTTTCAAAAAGAAAGAAGTCCCAAAACTCCTAGGGTTTCTATTTTCTTTTTTGAAAATAAATAAGTTTGAGAGGGTAACATCCAGAAGGAAAAGCTTCAACAAAAAATTCAACACCAAATTTGAAAGGGAAAAGAAAATCCTTGCCAAAGGAAAGGAAGTTTTTAAGAGGAAGGATTTCTGGAAAAGAAATTTTAAATGCCCTCTTTTAAAATCCAACAAGGTTTTTGATGAAAACCAAATAAAAATTTGGAGTGTCACAACACCTACCCCCTTAGGAAAAATCTCGTCCCCGAGATTTCAGCTGATCCTTAAATAAGTGTGGATGCTCTGTCCGAAGAAAATCCTCTCTTTCCCAAGTTGCTTCACTGTCGGTGTGATTGCTCCACTGAACTTTGAAAAACTTGATGGTCTTCTGTCGGGTCCTCCTTTCAGACTCCTCTAATATTTTTACGGGACGTTCCCGATAAGTGAGGTCTGGCTGCACGTCAATGTTTCATGGGATACTTGTTTCTCTGGGTTGCTTACGCACTTCCTCAATTGCGAGACGTGGAACACGTCGTGGACATCGGATAATTCCTCGGGTAAGTCTAGCTGGTAGGCTACCGTGCCTCTTCATGCCTTATACAAATGGTCCGATGAATCTTGGTGCTAGCTTCCCTTTAATCTTGAATCGTTGCAATCCCCTCATAGGGGATACTCTCAGGTATACGAACTCACCGGGTTCGAAGCTGACCCCACGATGTTTCTGATCATAATAACTCTTCTGTCGACTTTGAGCGGTCTTAAGTCGGTCTCTGATTAGCTTGACCTTTTCCTCGGCTTCTTTGAGCATGTCTGGGCCGAAGATACGGCTGTCTCCGGTCTCTGACCAATTTAAGCGGGGTACGACATCTCCGTCCGTATATAGGCTTCAAAAGGTGCCATTGTAGGCTGGCCTGGTAGCTGTTGTTGTATGCGAACTCGGCATATGGCAGGCTTTCTTCCCAACTGGTTCCATAGGTGAGGACACATGCTCTCAGCATGTCTTCTAAAATGGTTTACGCGTTCAGTTTGTCCATCAGTCTGTGGGTGGTATGCGGTACTGAAGGCTAGTTGAGTTCCCAGAGCCTGTTGTAAATGCTCCCAAAATCTCGAGACGAACTGAGTGCCTCTGTCGGATATTATAGTCTTCGGGACACCGTGCAGACAAACTATATCGGGAGAGATAAATCCTGGCAAGCCTCTGAGTGGTGTGTAGGTTGTCTTTACTGGATATAAGTGTGCCACCTTGGTTAACCTGTCAGTGATGACCCATATGGCATCATTCCCGTGTCGTGACCGAGGTAGTCCGACAATGAAATCCATCCCTATTTCATCCCATTTCCACTCAGGTATTTTGTTCGGTTGCAGTAGTCCGGCTGGTCTCTGATGCTCAGCTTTTATGCGTTGACAGAGTCGCAACATGCAATGAAGGTGGCTATGTCCCTCTTCATACCGTGCCACCAAAATCTTTCCTGAATATCCTTATACATTTTGGTTCCTCCAGGGTGGATCGAATATGGGGCGGTGTGGGCTTCAGCTAGATTGCTGTTTGAGGTCCTCTATGTTTGGCACGCAGAGTCTGTCTCCGTACCATAATATTCCCTTCATCGTCTATGACGAACTCCGAGGCCTTGCCCATACTCACCTTTCTTTTATGCCTTCGATGCTGGGGTGACCAGGCTGAGCTTCTTTAATTCTCCCACAAGGTCGGGCTTGTATTTCCAAGTTTGATATGGTGCCTTCTGCTACCATTATCAAGTTGAGCTTGGCAAATTCTTGTTGGAATTCGGGCCTCAAGCTTTGCAGATTGTTTTCGTCGGAGCTGGGGTTCCGACTAAGAGCATCGGCCACTACATTTGCTTTTCCTGGATGGTAATGGATACCAACATCATAATCCTTTACCAATTCCAACCAACGTCGTTGCCGTAAGTTTAGTTCTGGCTGTGTGAAAATATATTTGAGACTTTGGTGATCCGTATATATTTCACATCGATTCCCAAGTAAGAAATGCCTCCATTCCTTGAGTGCATGAATAACTGCTGCCATTTCTAAGTCATGAGTGGGATAATTTTCCTCATGCTTGCGAGTTGCTTGAAGCGTATGCGACAACCTTGCCTTCTTGCATCAACACGCATCCGAGACCCTTTCTGGACGCGTCACAATACACTTCAAAATTCTTGTGTATGTCGGTACAATTAATACCGGTGCTGTCGTTAATTTCCGTTTTAGCTCTTGGAAACTTTTCTCGCAGGCTTCTGTCCATTCAAACTTCTTGTCCTTCTTGAGTAACTGCGTCATTGGCTTGGCTATGGTGGAGAATCCTTCAATAAATCTGCGGTAATATCCTGCCATTCCCAAGAAACTTCGTATGTCCGTTACGCTGGCTGGTGACTTCCAGCCAAGTACGGCCCTGACTTTCTCCGGGTCCACTGTGATACCGTCTTGGGTCAGTACGTGGCCTAGAAAGCCTACTTGTCTTAGCCAAAATTCGCACTTGCTGAACTTGGCATACAATTGGTGTTTTCTGAGTTCTCCTAGCACAATCCTGAGATGTTCCGCGTGCTCTTCTGGTGTCTTGGAGTATACCAGAATAGTCGATGAATACCACAACGAACTTGTCCATAAACTTCATAAATACTTTGTTCATGAGGTGAACAAAATATGCGGGGGCGTTCGTTAATCCAAATGGCATTACTGTGAACTCATATAGTCCATATCTGGAGGTGAAGGCTGTTTTGGGGATATCTTCTGTTCGACACTTTTAATTGATGGTATCCTGACCTTAAGTCAATTTTTGAGAATACCTTGGCCTGAGCGAGTTGATCAAACAAATCGTTTATCCTTGGCATCGGGTATTTGTTCTTGACTGTGACCATGTTAAGTGCTCGGTAGTCTATGCACAATCTCAGTGTTCCATCCTTCTTTTTGGCAAATAAAATTGGTGATCCCCAAGGTGAGGAGCTGGCTCGAATGTATCCCTTGTCCAGCAATTCCTTTATTTGTTTCTTCAACTCAATCAACTCGGATGGTGCCATTCTGTATGGTTTCTTGTATATGGGGGTGGTTCCTGGTGCTAGCTCAATGCTGAATTCTATCTCTCGGTCTGGTGGCATGCCTGGTAGCTCTTCGGGAATACGTCTGGAAATTCACACACTACTGGAACCTTGTTCAGCTCAGAAACGTCCACCTTATTCAATCTCGGTTGCCGGGGTATTTTTCCTTCCTTGGCTGATACTCTTATTGTCTTCCCTGGTGGTGTGTGAGAATTACGGTCCTGTGAAACAGTCAATAAAACCCTTGTTGGTGGTTAACCAGTCCATCCCTAGGATGACATCCAGTCCTTTATTTTCCAACACAATAAGATTGGCGTAAAATCAATCCTTCGAACTCAATAACCACATTCTGACAGTAACTCTGAGTAACTTGCTGAATCCCAGGGGACTTGATGATCATGGATTTCTCCAAAGGAAGCATCGAAAAATTATTTTGCAAAGCAAAACTTTTCGAAATGAAAGAGTGAGAAGCTCCAGAATCAAACAAAACCATTGCAGGTATTGTGTTGACAGGAAACGTACCGAGTACGATATCCGGAGCATTTTGTGCCTCCTCTTTGGTTACGTGGTTCAGATGACCCTTCCTGTGGTTGTTGTTGGGGTTGAAATTGTTTCGCTTGGGCGCTGAATTATTGCCGCCGTTGTTCGGCTTTGGGGTTGAGTTCCTAGGCTTGGGGACACTGCTTGGCATAGTGCCCTTCCTCTCCACAGGCGTAACAAGTAACGCCTGGGCGATATGTGAACTCCTTGTCCCTTGCATGAAAATTCTTGATTGGGCGTGAGATTTGGATGAGGATTTGTGTGTCCCACCTTTTGAAAATCTGTCTTGCTTCGGTGATTGCGAGTAGGTTAGTCTGGTCCCTTTTTCGCTTGCGGATATCTTCCAAGCTGCGTCTCTCATTTTCCAGAGTAATGGCTTTGTCCACTAGTGTTTTAAAATCTGGAAAAGTGTGCAGACCAGTTGGCATTTAAGCGCGGGTGCCAGACCGTCAAGGAATTTCTCCATCTTCTTGCTTTCAGTCATACGTTCTTCATTGGCGTAGCGGGACAATAGAGTAAATTGACTGTTGTATCTGACACTGTCATGTTCCTTTGTTTGAGGTCATCGAACTCTCTCTTCTTGATTTTCATAATACTCTTAGGAATGTGTGCACCACGGAAACCTTCCTTGAAATCATCCCAGGTTATATCATTTTCGTTGGGGTGCATGTGCAGAAAATTCTCCCACCATGATGCAGCTGCTCCTGTGAGATAGTGCGGAGCATAATATACCTTTCGGGGTCTGAACATTTTGCAATAATTAATTTTCTCTCCATATCTCGAAGCCAATCCTCGGCTTCAAGAGGTTTTGTCAGTATGAGAAAATGTTTGGGGACGTGTCTTCTGTAGCTCAGATAACTTGGAATGCTGCTGATACTGTCCATGGTGATTTCCCATGTTGATGACTTGGTTCATCATTTCCCGATGTTGTTGCTGACTCTGTTCATAAAGGCGGCACATTTGGGAAAGTGCCGTTTCACTGTTCCTGTTGACTCGACTGCCCTTGTGTGAAATTGTTGCCTGGTTGAGTGTCATAATTTTCCTCTGGCGGAGTAGGCATGGAGCGAGTCCAAGGACGAGACATTTTTCACTCTGGGGATATATTTTGCAAAACTCATAAGAAAAGCGAAAAATGGTCGTAAAACAAATCCAAAATCGCACAAGGATGGCAAATAATTTAAATGACCAAAGGTCGCTTAAGAAAACAAATTGATTTGCGCACGGAGAAGGACTGCTCATTACATATCTTACACGCGGGCGATAATTATACAATACATCACTCAGGATATGCGTACATAATCCTGACATGTTATTTAGGCTAGTGCACTTCTCCAGTTCCTACATGATGCGCAAACAAGCTACTCCTCACAACCTATGTACATATCTTACAAAGCGGTACATCGCATGACGGGTAAGCGTACTCAGCCGGAAATGTTGACGATCTCCTTGGCCCTGCCAAGGGTGAGGCGCAGTGAGGCTGGGGACTCGACCTCCTCCTCACTAATAGGCTCCAGACGTGAAGAGCTGCGTCGGGTAGATGGAGCGGGTGCCAGGGGCGGAGCAACACGAATAGGAGTAGGCACAAGCGGGTGGTGCAGTGCGCGCTGGAGTGGGCGCAATGGCCTGGTTGAACTCTTCGGTGGTAGGCAGGCGACGAGTAGGTGCATAAGATGCTGAGACGAGACAAAAGTCAGTGGCGGTGCGGCGGGCAGGAGCTCCCTCCTGTTGGCGGCACAGCCATGGACTGAGTCCATGCGGGCAGCTACGAAGTCGTCCACCAGGTTGTCGAAGGCTGCCTCCAGAGCCCGGAGATACTCAATAAGCATCTCAAAAGCCTCATCTCGTTCTCCTCTGGGGCAGGAGAATGCGTAGTGACAGGTGTAAGGCACATGGCATGGAAGATAGCGGTAGCGACGAGTCTTCATCGCGGGAAGGACATCCCTGAGGCGAGCTATCGCCTCACGGGCTGCCATCTGCATAGCATGCCTCTCCGTAGGCATGGCTCTTCCCACGAACCGGAAGCGGCGTAACTCACCACGCCCTCCCTGAACTGCACCGCGTGGCCTGGTGCATGGTCAGACTGTCGTTGACCTTGTGCTGGTAGAGTGTGAAGACTGGGCGCACAGATGGCCCCATCGCGACCTGAACGATGAAGGAGAGAAGCTTGACGAACCCATCGGGCACGTTGGCGAAGGTCTGAGACTCGCAGCTGTTGTCGGCCATCTACAAAAGTAGGCAAAAATTCTGCATGGTCAGATCATAAATTTATGCTGACTGTCAGAAAATGACTACAATTGCAGAAATATAAATTAGCTCTATTATGCTAATAACCAATTAGCGATCGCACCTAGTGGCTTCCTACAGTCAGCCTGGCTCTGGTACCAAGCTTGTCACGACCGGTTTTCCAATAAAAATATTTATTGAGAAACCAATCTTTTGAGTCCAGTATGAGAGAAATCCTCCTCACTGGTAGACAAATTCTTGATACAATAAGCCAGTAGCATAGATTATATTACAAGGGTTGAGCTAGGGCTGCTCAACAAATTATTACAAGCGCGCCAATAATTATACATAATGGCGGATATAACACAATGGTGTGGTGGCATACTACTGACTCGAGGATAAAGTGATGGTGGAATAACACAGTGGGGAGTGTGATAACATGACTCTCAAACTGGCATCTCATCGAGCGTCGAGGTGAGGCTCGATAAATTTATTCGGGTTGCGGAAGCGGATATAATACAGTGACCAAATCCAGGGTCGCACGAGACTGACTGGGATTCCTCTAGGCGTCGGACTCGCTATCGAACTCTTCATCCAGGAGATCGCCTTCGTCAGCATCTGGCAAATCACAAGCCAGTGAGTACTTTGAAAGTACTCGCAAGACAGTTTCGGACGTAAGATATAACAAATGCAATGCATGAATGCGTCACGATTAATTTACCAATGCACATTCAAAATAGCATGACAAATAAGTAAAAGGGAAACGCGGTAGTCCGCCAGAAATCCCACAAAATAATAAATGGAAACCGATCGGGTGTCTGAAGCGACGCCTCGAAAGGTGAAACATGTAAATGAAGGAAATGATGCCACAGTCGGGCGTCTTAGCGACACCACATAAAGGGCTAAAAGAAATGCCACAGTCGGACATCGGGGTCAGCGACATCACAGAAAGGGCTTTAAAAGAAATGCCACAGTCGGACGTCGGGGCGACATCACAGAAAGGGCTTTAAAAGAAATGCCACAGTCGGACGTCGGGGCGACATCACAGAAAGGACTTTAAAAGAAATGCCACAGTCGGACGTCGGGGCGACATCACAGAAAGGGCTTCAAAAGAAATGCCACAGTCGACGTCGGGGCGACATCACAGAAAGGGCTTCAAAAGAAATGCCACAGTCGGACGTCGGGGCGACATCACAGAAAGGGCTTTAAGAAATGCCACAGTCGGACATCGGGGCGACATCAGAAAGGGCTTTTAATCACAAGTAAATGATACTCATGATAAATATTTAATTCATGATAATAAATGGTAGTCCATCCACAGGAATAAACTTCTAACCAGACTTAGCACTCATGTGATTCACCGGAGTCTCTGTCATCAAACTGGCACTGTTAGGACAAGATAATACGAATTTGGATATGGAATAGATGTTTCAAAGGAATGTATAACTCTACAGAGTTTGTACAAATTTTTTCCCACAACCAACGGATTTCCGTAGTCACGAAGGACTAGTTCCGTTTACGGTTTTTCGGAAGAAAACATAGCTAACCAGTACACACCCATCCTACCTCTCGATGCCAGGACTCACCCTAGACATCGTCCAAGAAAAACTTTTGAGACGGGGAGATCACAATCTCGAATAGCATGGGATCAAATTTATATACGCGCGCTCTAAGGGGTGCCCCCCTCTCGGTCCCAACCAGAAACACCCATGCCCCCTGACCGAATGACTGGCTTTAATCCAGGGCCATGGAACCATCATCCCGGCCTCTCCTTTTGGTGTGTACCAGGAAAGCGGTTTGCAACTTACTAAGCCATATTCCTTGCGGAAAACATGTGGTAGTACATGGAAGGAAATGGGAGGGACTGGACCGATACGGTTTGACCCTGAAGTCATATAGTCTGGCATAAGACTGGCATGCTACAACACTGCCATCTTACCCATCCTCATGCCAACACATGGCCATTCATACTCACATCCATCCACTTATGGATCATCGAACTCACTTACCTCAACATTGCATAAAAATAACGTTCATCGGTATGCTCATCAACATGCCATGAAACTAACTAAATGCAAAACATGCCAAGACACTCATCATATCAAAAGTTCAAACATGCTTGCCTGGTTCGGAGTAGTCGGAGCCTAGCTCGGTGAAGTTCGCGGCTCCGTCACCTCCTTCGGTATCCACGTTATAAAGAAAATATATGCGCTATCGTAAATACCAAGATGTGCACAAAAAGTTATACCAAATATTTTTCAAATAAATATGATAAAAAACTAGACAAAATTCTGAAGAGGACAGAAAAAGAATCAAGCAAAAATTCCTTTCTGTTAAAAAGTTATAAGGGTTTTAACCCAAGGACCCATCTATAATGAAACAGAAAGTTCCCAGGGGCTAGTTTATAAAAACAGAAAACGCTTCGGTGGAGACCACGCCAGCCCAGAGGGAAAGCGCACTTGGCAGAAGGCGTTTTCAGAAAACGCTTCGCTTAGAAAGGACAGAGAGGCTGACGGCGGGTCCCACCTGTCAGGTTCAAATTTTCAAATGGGAGGGAACGAAGCTCGTCGGCGCCCGAGAGCTGCGGTGGTCGCCGGCGGCGATCCACGGCGAGGTAGGGGGATCGGAGAGTACCAACGTGCTCACCGTGTCCTTCCGCAACGGTGGGTGGTGTGTGGTCGCCGGTGAGCACCACGTCGACGGCGGTCTCAACTCCGCGGACGGTGGTTCGGGCGTTGATGGAACTCGCCGGAGGAGGGCTGCAAGGATTAAATTGAGGTGGGGGTTAGGGTACTAGGTGTAAGAGGAGGCTACGGACGAGGTTTGGGCGCCGGAGATGGCCTCACCGGAGTGAATCGAGCTGGAGGCCGAGGCGGGCGAGGCGGCCGAGTTGGGGGAGGAGACCTCCTCGAGGTCCTCCTTGGTGGCTTGGCAAGGTCTAGGCGAGGTGCAGTGAGGGTGTGGGTCTTGTGAGCGAGCTCGGGGTCCTTTTTATAGGCGATCCGAGGCGGTGGCCGTGAACGGGGGTCTCCGGCGAAGGTTACGGCGGCGCAGAGCTTGGTCGGGGAGGTTTAGGGAGTTGGGAACCATCGTGGAGGTCCACCTGTTCCATTTAGGTGCCAAGCGAGCTTGGATTGGGTGTTTGGGGCGAGCTCAACGGAACGGGGGTTGCGCGGCCCGTCGGCGGCAGGGAGCACGTTCCATGCTTGCTGGGCCACGGCGACGGTGCCACGGGCGTGCGCTGGCATGCATGAGGCCACGCGGAGAGCCAGGGTGCTTTGGGTGGCGCTGAACGGCGTTGCGCCGTAGGGTGCCTTCTGTTGGCCGCCACGGGAGGTCCCGACGCCGCAGAAGACTCCGGCGAGGGCGGGCCAGCGCACCACCGACGCCAGGAAGGCTCCAAAGCACACGTGTGGAGCTCCGGACAAGAGGGAGGGGCTGCGAGCATCGAGCCAAGAGCACTGTGAGCATGTGACTGAACTTCTGACGACGATCGACACTGAAACCTGAATTTTCTGAACTTTTCTGAAAATGCAAAGAAACAGTGCAGCTCAGGTGTTCGACAGAATGATTTAGGCATCTAGGGATTTTTCCTTGAGCTGAAACTTGGTGGAGTGGCTTCTCATTGCTCCAGTAGGCTGCCTAAATTTTTGTGGAATTTTTGGAGAAGTGTAGATATGAATTTCACCAAATTTGGCAAATCTGGTCCAAACTTGCAGTGAGTAAAATTTGAAATTTTTGAAAAGAAGAAGAGTGGATCAAGATGGTTCTAGGTTGTGGGTACTAAAGACAATCCAGGGAAGTTGGTTTGGGATAAAAACTCAAAGGCTAAGTGGTACTTGCTATGAAAATCACTTAGGCTCAAATTAAATGGCAGAAATGTTTTGGGAGATAAAATAATTAAAATAAAACCCAAAACTTGTTTGGACTTGTTGGGATAGAGAAGTTAGATTGTTCAAAGGTGGAGGGAGGGGTTTTGAGAAGATTTACTATAGGAGACATGGTAAAACCATGGGTGGTTTCAAAAAGAAAGAAGTCCCAAAACTCCTAGGGTTTCTATTTTTTTTGAAAATAAATAAGTTTGAGAGGGTAACATCCAGAAGGAAAAGCTTCAACAAAAAATTCAACACCAAATTTGAAAGGGAAAAGAAAATCCTTGCCAAAGGAAAGGAAGTTTTTAAGAGGAAGGATTTCTGGAAAAGAAATTTTAAATGCCCTCTTTTAAAATCCAACAAGGTTTTTGATGAAAACCAAATAGAAAAAATTTGGGTTGTCACAAAGTGCGTTGTGGCAGGATCATGATTACACAGGGCGTCAAAGCAAGGCATGTAGATGTGCGGGCAGACACGGCGCAGGGTAGAGCATGGTTGCAGTCTGGTAACTTCGGTTGGGTCAGATTGGACTGTCTGACGGATCGACGGGGATGTCGGTCAAAGCAGAAGACGACGGTGATTCAGCGATGACGACATAGGAGCGTGATTGTGATAGTGGCCGGCTTCTGGGGCGTGGAAACACGTGGTGGAGGCTTGCGGGCTTGTGCGGCTTCGACAAGACTATGGCGCAGGGTTGATTCAAGGCCGTGTATACACGAGAGCTTGAAGTCGATAGGGCATGAGGGTAGCATGGCCAGCTACATGGAGTCATGTTGAAGGTGCAGCTGGAGTCTAATGGAAGATTTCACTCTATGCTGATGGAGGGGCTACGCCGTAAATGCATGGAGAGTCAAAGCCTATTTCAGCGGGATAGCGAGAGACACGTGGATCGGACTAGGTACCAGTGGTCTGATGGAGACGTGATACTCAGTATTGGTCGGTGATGATCGGTGGTTCTCTGCAGTAGGGGTTGAGGCAGTGTGGGTTAGCTACCTGGGAGACTCGACCAGGACAACATAGGCTCGACGAGCTGATAGCGATGAGACGTGCGGTAAGCACGTGACACAGCGACAGGGCAAGGCACTGGTGGTCAGACATGTGGCCAGACAAATTGTGCAGGGGGTGCTGAAGCAGTGTTGACAAGTACCGGATTCAAGTTGGTGACTGGGTCTATCGGTGCTGGAAGATGGACAAGAGTTGACCATGGAGAATCCGAGAAAGTGGCGGAGAGTCTGAAATTGTCAAAAGCTGAGAGAGTACATGACCGTATATTCTGTGGTGTTCAGTGCACATGGCAAAGTGCAGATGACAAGTATAGAAGGAGGTGGAGTGCTATAGCAGTGGGACATGCCAGAGACTATCCGGAAAAAGGATGAGACAACTTCGAATTTGACTCAGGGTGACACAGGGTGATTGAGGGAGTCCTGGATTAGGGGGTGTCCGGATAGCCGGACTATACCTTCGGCCGGACTCCTGGACTATGAAGATACAAGATTGAAGATTTCGTCCCGTTTCTGGAAGGGACTTTCCTTGGCGTGGAAGGCAATCTTGGCGATGCGGATATGTAGATCTCCTACCATTGTAACCGACTGTGTGTAACCCTAACCCTCTCCGGTGTCTATATAAACCGGAGGGTTTTAGTCCGTAGGATAAACAACAATCATACCATAGGCTAGCTTCTAGGGTCTAGCCTCCTTGATCTCGTGGTAGATCTACTCTTGTACTACCCATATCATCAATATTAATCAAGCAGGAGTAGGGTTTTACCTCCATCGAGAGGGCCCGAACCTGGGTAAAAACATCGTATCCATTGTCTCCTATTACCATCCGCCTAGACGCACAGTTCGGGACCCCCTACTCGAGATCCGCCGGTTTTGACACCGACATTGGTGCTTTCATTGGGAGTTCCTCTGTGTCGTCACTTTTAGGCCCGATGGCTCCTCCGATCATCAACAACGACGCTGTCCGGGGTGAAACTTTTCTCCCCGGACAGATCTTCGTATTCGGCGGCTTCGCACTGCGGGCCAATTTGCTTGGCCATCTGGAGCAGATCGAAAGCTACGCCCCTGGCCATCAGGTCAGATTTGGAAGTTTAAACTACACGGCGAACAACCGCGGAGACTTGATCTTCGACGGATCTGAGCCACAGCCAAGCGCGCCGCACTGTCACGATGGGCATGATCTAGCTCTGCCGCCGAACAGTGCCCTGGAGGCCGCACCCATGTCCGCTCCGACCCTTAGCTTAGAGCCGACCACACCATCAAGGACGGGTGGTTAGACATCACCTCGGGGGCTGCAACATCTATGGCGATCAAGCCGAACACCAGCCTTTTCCTCTGCGAAGCCAGTGACTCCAAGGCGCCGGACTCGTCTCCGGACTCCGAGCCCTCCGCGCCCCTAACAATCGAAGCCGATTGGGCGCCGATCATGGAATTCACCGCTGCAGATATCCTTCAGCACTCGCCCTTCGGCGACATTCTGAATTCACTCAGGTCTCTCTCTTTGTCAGGAGAGTCCTAGCCGGACTATGACCGGCAGGATTGGGATGCAGACGACGAAGAAATTTGATGCCCACCCACCACCCACTTCGTAGCCACTATCGATAATCTAAACGACGTGCTCGACTTCGACTCCAAAGACATCGACGGTATGGACGACGATGTAGGAGACAAACATCAACCAACGCCTATAGGGCACTAGACAGCCACCTCATCTCATGACGTATACATGGTGGACACACCTAAAGGAAGCGACGACGAGGAACACAGGGATGCAACGAGAGATCATTCACTCGAAAAGCAATCAAAGCGGCGACGTAAGCGCCGCTCCAAGCCCCGCCTCGACAGAGACAGCAGCCACACAAACCCAGCCATAGAGCAGGACGAGCCGGCGGACGACGAACACGCCTTCGAGCAAACGCCCGAACAGGGCAACTTGGATAAACAAACCGAACAACCCGTCCCCGGCGAAAACAGCATTCCGGACGACCTTACGCCGGACAAGCTCATGGAGCAGAAGAACCTCCACAAAAGGCTCGTTGCCACTGTGCGTAGCCTGAAAAAGCAGAAGTGGAAGCTCAAAACTGCGAAAGATGCACTCAGAATCAGATGGAGCAAGTACTCAACACCGCAGACAAATACGGCGGCAGTCCCACACCAAAAGCTATCCTAAGCGAAAGCTACTTCCTGAATTTGACGTGGAGACCATAGAGTCCCCGCAATCAAAAAATAAGAAAGCCACCCGGTCAGATAGACGACCCCATGGCCAGCATAGAGCGGCAAGCGGCACCGCACACAAGCCGACACGCGATCCACTCAAGGATTCGCATAAAAAAGATGGCCCAGCCAGATCTATCTATGGGCCAAGAAAGCAAGCTCTCGTAAGCAATGCAACACAACCAATATCCGAACATCACGGCACACCCAAATACAGGGGAGCCGCACACCCCCTATGTTTTACCGATGAGGTTCTGGACCATGAATTTCCAGCGGGATTCAAGCCCATAAACATAGAGGCGTACGACGGAACAACAGACCCTGGAGTCTGGATTGAGGATTACATCCTCCACATACACATGGCCAAAGGAGATGACCTCCACGCCATAAAATACTTACCCCTTAAGCTTAAAGGGCCAGCTCGGCACTGGCTCAAAAGCCTTCCCGAAAACACCATTGGAAGTTGGGAAGAGCTCGAGGATGCTTTCCGGGCAAATTTTCAAGGGACCTATGTCCGCCCTCCGGATGCAGATGATCTAAGTCACATAACTCAACAGCCCGGAGAGTCAGCCCGGAAATTCTGGAAAGATTCCTTACTAAAAAGAATCAGATAGTCGACTGTCCGGACACCGAAGCCTTAGCAGCTTTTAAACATAACGTTCGAGACGAATGGCTCGCCAGACACCTCGGCCAAGAAAAGCCAAGAACAATGGCCGCATTAACAAGCCTCATGACCCGCTTTTGCGCAGGAGAGGACAGCTGGTTGGCAAGATGTAGCACCAGCGACCCAAGTACATCCGAAGTTAGAGATGGAAACGGAAAAACCCGACGCAGCAAGGACCAGCGTCGGCATAAGGGAAGCAGCCCAAAGAGCACGACAGTCAATGCCGGATTCAAAAGCTCGCGGCAGAGTCAGAAAAAGCCGCCCCTCCAGGATAACAGGGACGAGCTATCCAACCTAAACAAAATCTTGGACAGGATATGTCAAATACACAGTACTCCCGGGAAGCCTGCAAACCATACCCACAGAGATTGTTGGGTCTTCAAGCAATCCGGCAAACTCAACGCCGAACACAAGGGGCTCGACACACCAAGTGAGGACGATGACGAACCCCACAAGCAGAGCACCAGGAAACAAAAGAATTTTCCACATGGAGTCAAAACAGTAAACTTACTTCATGTGACAAAACGAGTGGCGCCCATAGAGATACGCGCCATACGGCCTATCCCAAAGGAGTCTCGCCACTGGTTGTTAAAACCGATCACCTTCGACCATCAGGATTACTCTAGAAGTATCCGGAACGCAGGCTGGACTGCCTTGGTATTAGATCCAATAATCGGCGGACTCCACTTTACAAATTTCCTGATGGATGGCGGCAGTGGTCTAAACCTATTATATCAGGACACAATACGCCACATGGGGATAGACCCAACACAAATTCGCCATGGCAACACTTCCTTTCAAGGAGTAACGCCAGGCCCAGTTGCCCACTGCATGGGCTCTCTCCGGCTAGAAGTTATGTTCGGCTCCCCCGAAAACTTCCGTCGTGAAAGGCTAACCTTCCATATTGCCCCATTCTCAAGCAGCTATCAAGCACTACTGGGACGCGAGGCTTTCCCCCGCTTTAACGCAATACAGCATTATGCGTCTCTTATGCTTAAGATGCCCGGTCCATGAGGCATCATCTCATTAAAGGGAAAACATTGAGTGCGCCTCCCGCGCGGAAGACTGTGTGGCTGCCTTAACAGCCCCACAATAAAACAGCTTCACCAGCCAAAACATCTAAACAGGTCGTTAAGACCACGGACGCGGCTAGACGAGTCCGGCACAAACATATAATTGATAAAGGCTTAATAGCCGTATACCCCTGTACTAGGGGCTCCGCGCATGTAAAACAAGAGACAATAAAGCTCAATCTTACCCATTTCAATTTATACTTTGTTTATTTTGTATAACTTCTGTTTGACACGACCTTTCTTCAACTAAGTTCCTCTCTTTTACAGATGAACACCGTGCTGCGCCCGTCTAGGATATGGCACAACGGAGACACAGACACAGACGTGCAGCAGGGACCCGTTCCAAGGATTCTTTTCAAATTAAGACCCTGTGTAAACCTTTTTTACTGTCTCTTGTTGATACACATCCCCTGATTTTTTTGGTATAACCAAGGAGGAGGCTGGCGTCTTGGCATGTGGCCATGTCAGAATTTTGCATGTACCTGGATACTAGGGGCTTATAACTAAGGGCGTTGTCCCGCCCGCCCTCATAAAGACCGAATACCTTAGGGAGTGTTCGGCGTCATGAGTTTGGCCTTATATGCATCAGCTCCGAATCATGTCTTTGGTCAAATGTTGGGTTGCCCGGCTCCTTTATTTTGCTGCCTTACGTTCCGCTCTATCGGCTAAGGCAGCACCAGGAGAACTACTGCGATTGTGCCCCGGTTCGGCCAGGCGAGCACCTCAGTAGAGATAGCCGAAAACTGACTGTCATGATATAGCATGGGACTGGTCAACCACTCGATGACTTATCGGAATCTTTAGGATTCCTCCGCATTAACGAAGGGCCGTTTCCCGGCCAGGCACATACGCGCCCCGAGTTCGGGCAAGCGCAGACGCCACCGGGGGGCTATATAAGTAGCCTCACTGTCAAACTCCTATGGCTAAGTGAAAGTCATAAAGCATCATAGTCCAATTGCCTAGTTCGCTGCGCTATCACCTCCTTTGTAGGACCAAGACATTGGATTAAGTGTGAAAATGCGCCTTCTGCGAACACCCCCGCATTATTTGCGTGGGGGCTGAAGCCGACAACTGCCATCTTTCAGATTATATATACATATATCTTAAACGTCCGCACAGGAGGTGTTATAATACTTGAAGGCACAACTATAAAAATCTTCTACAATTTATCAAAACATTGTTTTACAATAACATATGCTATTCGAACATAGCATCCTTCGAGCACTGCGTCTCTATTACACGAGCGCCTTGAAGAACTTCCTGAAAATACTGCTCGGCAGGTACTCGGCTTTTGTCTGAATCACGGGATGCAACAGTGGTGGTCTCCATCTCCGCCCAGTATGTCTTGACACGGGCAAGAGCCATCCGTGCACCCTCTATACACGCTAACCTCTTCATCGCATTAATATGCGGCACCGCACCAAGGAACTGCTGCACCAAGTTGAAATAACTTTTCGGCTCTGGTCTCCCCGGCCACAGATGACTCATGACACACTTCATGGCGAGTCCGGACAACCTATTCAGCTCAGCCCATTCGGCCAGACGATCGGCTACTGAGAGTGGACGCTCTGGATTGTGGAACTGCGACCAGAAGAGCTTTTCCACTTCGCGATCTTCTTGATCTTGAAAGTGTTCGCTCTTATCTGCAGCACTCGCTGCCAAATCCAGATAGGTGTCCGCCATACTCCACATCCGGTCTAACGGAGCATGTTTAGGATCGTAGAACTTCCTCCGCAGCATAAAGGGCTTTCCAGCCGCAATCTCTCCGGCCTGACGCAGCTCCTCCTTCATAGCTCTCATCGCAGAGCGAGCATCCTTGGCATCGGCAACGGCCTTCTCCAGGTCCGTTTGTTCCGCCCGGTCTTCTCTTTCAAGAAGCTTGCAACGGTCAGCAGCACTCTTCAACTTCACGGCCATCTCGGCCATTTCCTTCTTGCTTCGGCAGTGAGCAGCCTGTTCGGCTTTCAGCTCTTCAATTGCCTTTCTGGCAGTCGCATCACTTTTTCTGGCTTCCTCCTTGGCTCGGGCAAGTTCCGCCCGAAGATTCTCCATGGCAGCAGCACCATCTGCATCAAGCACACATATTGTAAGATACTGGCATAAAGCTCCTCTTACTAGGTGCCACCGGAGGAATTACATACCTTGTGCCTCGTCAAGCCGCTTGTTGACAAGCGCGATGTTGGCATCTGCCATGTCAAGCTGCCGCTTTAGCTCGGCAAATTCATCAGTCCGGCTGGCCTCCGGACACTTTGCCACCTACGTATGAAGGCGGCATATTAGACCTGGGATTATGATCCTCTGCGCGCCGTCACTTTTGACAACGCACAGAGTCTCAGGGGCTACTATCTACACAGGGCGCATCTTCTTTATGCGCAACTGTCAAGAAAGGGTACATTATTTCACGTACCTCAAAACCTGTCAGTAAACTCCTGACGGCCTCGTGCAATCCGCTCTCCGTGAATGAAATTCTCTCAATCGCCGTACCCATCAATGCACAGTGCTCCTCTGAGATAGACGCTCGCCCTAGCAGATCCTTCAGCTCCTCCGACCGTGCACCGGACGGTGCCGGACTCGTCCGATGGCCCTTTTTGAAGGCCGGACGTGGAGGGCTTTGGGGGCCCATACGACTACCTTCCGGCCCTGCCGGATTCGGAGAAACCCTCCGCGACGATACCTCAGGGTCGCCCGCCTCGCTAGGCGGTACGGCAGGGGGAGGCGTTCCGCTCTCCATCATCTCCAGAAGAAGGTCCCCCGAAGACGAGCTCTGCTGAGAAGGGCTGAGGTCCGAGCTACAAGGTAAATTTTCGGTTACTTTCCTCAGATATAAAGCAAGGATTTCTCTCATCTCTTAAAAAGAAAACCTCTCTCTACTTACGGCTCGGTGGAGGGCTGATCCCCTTGAGGGCATAATTCGGCCGAGGTATCCCCCGGCGCAGGACCCTCTGACGAGGATTTTTTCCCTCGCTTTGAGGCCATGGTCTCCTGGTCTTCAAAGGCGGTCCTCATCTTCCCCTGAGGAGATGAATTTTCGGTTCCTCCCTTCCGAACAGCCTCCTTCGAGGAGGCCGTAGTTTCCTTGTCCCCTCCTTTTCTTTCCTCCAAAGGCACAATCTTCAACATCCTGACTAGCACAGGATCCGGCGTGGTCTCGGGGAGGGGAGCCGGACACCTGATCAACTTTGCTTTCGCTATCCACTCCTGTTTAAAGGACAGCTCTTTTAGGGGCAAGTTTATGACAAAATATACGGATAGCGAGTCCGGGCACAAGGCTTCTTACTTGAGTATCCGGGCGGTTGCAGCTCAGACCTGCGTCCTCGGTCAAGTCCGGACACATTGCTTGTGATCCGAAGAACAATTTATACATCTCCGCGGGCGTTGCGCCCATAAAATGCTGGAGAGCTCGCCGTCCCTCCGGATTAAACTCCCACAGGCGAAGGGGGCGACATTTGCCGGGCAGGATTCAACGGATTAGCATGACCTACGTCACTTCGACCAGGTTGAGGTCTCTTTCTAAGAGATCCCTGATGCGGCCCTGCAACAAGGGCACGTCCTTGGATGGCCCCCAGTCTAGTCCTTTATTGACCCATGACGCTAGCTGTGGTGGGGGACCCGAGCGAAAGGGAGGTGGCGCCACCCACTTGGTGCCCCTGGGAGCGGTGATATAGAACCACTCTCATTGCCATAAGCCGAGCTCCTCTTGAAAAGAGCCCTCGGGCCATGGAGCATCGGCATTCTTGCTTATAACAGCGCCTCCGCACTCCGCGTGCCGTCCCTCGATCATCTTTGGCTCTACTTCGAAGGCCTTGAGCCATAGTCTGAAGGGAGGAGTAACACGGAGGAAGGCTTCACACACGACGATGAATGAGGAAATATGGAGGATGGACTCTGGAGCTAAGTCGTGAAATTCCAGCCCATAATAAAACATGAGCCCCCTCATGAAGGGATCCGTCTAGAAGCCTAGCCCCCGACGGAAGTGAGACATGAACACCACGCTCTCACCAGGCTTGGGAGTAGGAATGACCTGCCCTTGACTAGGCAGCCTATGCGAGATTTCACCGGTCAAGAACCTGGCCTCTCTCAGCTTTAGCACGTCCTCCTCTGTAACGGAGGAGGACATCCATCAGCCTCGAAGGTCGGAACCAGACATTGTCGAAGATCTGGAGCGCCTGAAATCTGGAGCCTTGGGTGTTGGAACTCGAGGCGAATGGCGAACTCGTTTGAGATTGAAAGAAAGGAGTAAGTCCTTGGTCTCTTTATAAGAGGTTGAATACCAAGGGCCTTCCCTGTAACCATTTGGGACTCGCCTTTAATCGAGAAAACATGCCAACGGGCACGATTGGGTTACCCACGTCCGTATTGATGAGAATCCCATAAATAAAGGGGACATGATCTCTGCTTCAACAAGACGTGCCAAGGAAACTGCCTCGCTAAACGCGCTGAGGTGGGACAGTAAAAACGATTCGAATAAAGGCTTGGCTGTGGTGTGATGTCACGCTACGGAATACGTCAGCAGATTGGATTTGTGTAAATATTATTCTCTCTATGGCAATATGTGGAAACTTATTTTGCAGAGCCGGACACTATCCTGGTGTTCAAAATCTTCTACGAAGTACTTGGAGGAGGAACTCGCCTTGTAATGCCGAAGACAATCTGCGCGCCGGACTCGTCTTCATTGAAGCCTGGTTCAGGGGCTACTGAGGGTGTCCTGGATTAGGGGGTGTCTGGATAGCCGGACTATACCTTCGGCCGGACTCCTGGACTATGAAGATACAAGATTGAAGATTTCGTTCCATGTCCGGAAGGGACTTTCCTTGGCGTGGAAGGCAAGCTTGGCGATGCGGATATGTAGATCTCCTACCATTGTAACTGACTCTGTGTAACCCTAACCCTCTCCAGTGTCTATATAAACCGGAGGGTTTTAGTCCGTAGGACGAACAACAATCATACCATAGGCTAGCTTCTAGGGTTTAGCCTCCTTGATCTCGTGGTAGATCTACTCTCGTACTACCCATATCATCAATATTAATCAAGCAGGAGTAGGGTTTTACCTCCATCGAGAGGGCCCGAACCTGGGTGAAAACATCGTGTCCCTTGTTTCCTGTTGCCATCCGCCTAGACGCACAGTTTGGGACCCCCTACCCGAGATCCGCCGGTTTTGATACCGACAGTGATGGTGAAATTCCTTCAAGTTTTAGACAAGCAGTCAAGAAAGAGCGGCGACGTTGAGTTCAGGTAACTCTTATATGCGGCATCCAATATGTGAGTATGTTCATTTTCACGCAGACAGTGGTCTGTGTGTGATGGCGTTTAATGGATTCTCCGGAAGTTGGAGCACAAAGTAGAGTAATGAGGAACTTAATTTTGCTCAAGTGTTGACCGTGAAGAAGACGAGAAGGGACTACAATTGCAGGTGGAGTCACATGGAGTCTGGGAGTAGTAGCGGTGCTCATGGCGTATCTCAAGTCCAATGTACATGGAAGTTCGACGCATGGATGAATTCAAGGTGGTGAAGAATATTCGCCAAGGTGGAGTTTATTAGAGTTGTGTCGAATATTATTGTACAAGTTAGGTTACAGTTGGACTTGGTTTTGGACTGTGTGTAGATAGGGTAGGAGTTGTGTCCTAATAGGGCACTTGTATCCTAGGCCTCTCATGTATAGCAGGGGTAGACACATGATGTAAGCTATGCCAACATAATAGCACGGGCACGCGGGGGAGCCGGCGGCGTGTGCCGGCGCCCGGGCGGTCGGGGTAAGGTATCGTGACGGTGTCATGGGGAGGAGCGCCTGTAGTCATGCCCCGGGGACGTAGCCATATCGGTGAACCTCGTTAACAAATCTCGGTGTCGTGCTTGTGTGATTGCTTGGTCCTCGATAGATCAATGGTGGCCTTAGATTTATTCTAACAATAAGAGACCGTTTTGGCATGTCCTTTGCCTCAAAAGGATTGGGCTCCTTGCTGCATACTTATTGCTACTATCGTTATTTTCTCGTTACAAATTATCTTGCTATCAAACTACTTGCTACTTACAGTTTCAGCACTTGCAGACATTACCTTACTGAAAATTACTTGTCATTTCCTTCTGCTCCTCGTTGGGTTCGACACTCTTACTTATCGAAAAGATCTACAATTGATCCCCTATACTTGTGGGTCATCAAGGTTATTTTCTAGCGCCGTTGCCGGGGAGTGAAGCGCCTTTGGTAAGTGGAATTCGATAAGGAAACATTTATATAGTGTGCTGAAATTTATTGTCACTTGTTACTATGGAAAACAATCGTTTGAGGGGTCTGTTCGGGGTATCTTCACCTCATCCGGAACCACAATTAATTGCCCCTCAACCTACTGCACCTACTAAAATTATTGAATATGAAATTCCTTTGGGTACGATAGAACAACTGCTAGCTAATCCTTATGCAGGAGATGGAACAGAACATCCTGATATGCACTTAATATATGTGGGAAAAATTTGTGGATTGTTCAAGCTTGCAGGTTTACCCGGAGATGAGGTGATGAGAAAGGTTTTCCCTTTATCTTTGAAGGGAAAAGCATTGGCATGGTATAGGCTATGCGATCATATTGTATCATGGAATTGGAATCGTTTAAAATTGGAGTTCCACCAAAAAATTATCCTATGCATCTAGTTCATCATGATCGGAATTATATATATAATTTTTGGCGTCGTGAAGGAGAAAGTATCGCTCTAGCTTAGGGGAGGCTTAAGTCAATGTTATATTCATGCCCCAATCATGAGCTCTCAAGAGAAATTATTATTCAGAACTTTTATGCTCGGCTTTCCCGTAATGATCAAACCATGCTGGATACTTCTTATGCTGGTTCTTTTATGAAGAAAACTATTGAATTCCGGTGGGATCTTTTGGAAAGAATTAAACACAACTCCAAAGATTGGGAACTCGACGAAGGTAAAGAGTCAGGTATAAAGCTTAAGTATGATTGTGTTAAATCTTTTATGGATACCGATGCTTTTCAAAAGTTTAGCACTAAATATGGACTTGACTCTGAGATAGTAGCCTCCTTTTGTGAATCATTTGCTACTCATCTTGAACTCCCTAAATAGAAGTGGTTTAAATATCACCCACCTCTTAAAGATGAAACTAATGAACCGATACCAGTTAAAGAAGAAACTATACTTTATAATGTTGATCCAGTTGTTCCTACTACTTATATTGAGAAACCTCCTTTTCCTGTTAGGATAAAGGAACATGCTAAAGTTTCAAATGTGGTTAAAAAAAGCTCGGTTAGAACACCTAAAGTAGATGAACAAATTAGAGTTGAACCTAATATTACTATGGTTAAAGATCTCTTAGAAAAAGATGTGGATGGGCATGTTATCTACTTCTGTGCAGAAGCTGCTAGAATTGCCAAACCCGAAAAAGGGATAAAAATAGACCAGTTATTGGCCTGCCTGTCATTTCAGTTAAAATAGGAGGTCACTCTTACCATGGTTTATGTGACATGGGTGCTAGTGTGAGTGCTATTCCTTACAAGTTATATCAAGAAATTAGGGAAGACATAGCACCTATAGAGTTAGAAGATATAGATGTTACTATTAAACTTGCAAATAGAGACGCCATATCACCTTGTGGGATTATTAGAGATGTTGAAGTCTTGTGTGGGAAAGTAAAATACCCTATTGATTTTCTTGTTCTTGGTTCCCCACAAGATGACTTCTGCCCCATTATCTTTGGTAGACCTTTCTTGAACATAGTTAATGCTAGGATAGATTGCCAGAAACAAACTGTGGGTGTTAGCTTTGGTGATGAGTCTCATGAGTTTAATTTTTCCAAGTTTAGTAGAAATCATCATGAAAAATAATTGCCTAGTAAGGATGAATTAATTGGTCTTGCTTCTATTGCTGTGCCACCTACTGATCCTTTAGAACAATACTTGCTAGAACATGAAAATGATTTACATATGCATGAAAGAAATGAAATAGATAATATTTTCTTTGAACAACGTTCTCTACTTAAACACAATTTGCCTATTGAAACTCTAGGGGGTCCTCCTCCACCTAAAGGTGATCCTGTGTTTGAATTAAAACAATTGCCAGACACTTTGAAATATGCTTATCTTGATGAAAAGAAGATATATCCTGTTATTATCAGTGCTAACCTTTTAGAACATGAAGAAGAAAGATTATTGAAAGTTCTAAGGAAGCACCGAGCTGCTATTGGATATACTCTTGATGATTTAAAGGGCATTAGTCCCACTCTATGTCAGCACAAACTTAATATGGAACTTGATGCTAAACCAGTTGTTGATCACCACTTGTGCGCGTCGGTCCTAAACAAACAGTTTAAACCCCTTTCCACGACGACATTTAGAACCGTCGCCAAGTGAGTGTGGGCGATAGGGGGTTCCTTCCCACACGACCCAGAAATCGTCGGGGATAGGCCCTTGTGGGATCCAGGCTGGGGCCGTGTGCGATCGGGCGAGGCATGGAAACCCAATCATTTCCATAGATATGTACATCCCACACGGTGAATCCCAGAAATCATTTCCATAGGTATGTACATCCCACACGGTGAATCCTAGAAATCATTTCCGTACGTATGTACATCCCACACGGTGAATCCCAGAAATCATTTCCGTAGGTATGTTCACCCCACACGGTGAATCCCAGAAATCATTTCCGTAGGTATGTACATCCCATACGGTGAATCCCAGAAAATCATTTCCGTAGGTATGTACATCCCACACAGTTTTTTGTGTGGAAATGTGTGTGCAAGGTGGCCTAACGCAAACAGTTCGCTGCCGGAAGCCGTATGTGATTGTTAGTTGATCGAACACGCCTACTTTCTAGAAACCGTGCGAGTTGTTTGAGTTCATCACCCACGGTGTTGTCTGAGTAACTATTTGCAATAGAAAACCCCAATAAGCAGGGTAATTAGCCTATTATTGATAATCCATGTACTAATCAAACTGATATTTCTTATAGAACACGCCAGATATTTCATATCCGTATAAAAGCAACCAGGATTTCATAATCAAATTACATCAGATAGCTTCGGCACTCAGTTACGCCATTACATAGTAGCACCAAGCTTCACATGCAGCATGAAAAACCTTTGGAAAGTAGCATTATACACGGCAAATAGACATATGAATCTCATTTAGGAAACTGCAGAAGCGGAAGGAAAATATTGAGCCTTCAGTGATGTTGAATGTCCTTGCAACTTTAGGCCAGTGGCTATGGATAATTGCCCGCCCAACCTTCGTCCTCTTCAGCAAGAATTCAATATTGTATCGTGGGTGTTGAATGAATACCTTCCTGGCCTCTTGACCATGCAGGTGGTTTGAGAGGTAATCATCGGTGAACTCCTTTGAAAAGTACTGAAAACAAAGCTATGCATAAATCGCTGTTGTAAATTTTGAAATGGTGCAAGGGGTAAAAACAAGGTAAAAGAGTTGGTACCATCCTATAGTTGACTGATGTCTTCTTCATTGTGCAAACAAAGATCTTGCTGTTATTCGTCGCAAGTTTCTTCATCCTAACAATCTTTCTGAGTTTCTTGACTTGACTGATATTCATGGACATCTCATTTCCCCATATGCAAAATGGGTCGAACAGTGGGTCTAAGCCTCTGACAGCAGGACCTACATGTGCAAGACCAAATTGTAAGAAACCTAAATATTAGAATGATTCCTGCAACTGCACAATAATGTGCTATTAGCCAAAGGACCCTGCTTGAACAAACCTCGATGGTAAACCGCAGTGTCTCCCATTGTTTCCCTACAACACACATAAGGAAGATCTTGATCAGGTTAACTGAGAGTTTCCATACTATCAGTAGAATATGTAGTGAGTACAGCCAAATTCAATTGGTGTCACATGCATAACAATACAAAATTGTACCCACAGCAAATGAAAATCAAATTGTAGAACTGAACCAAACCGTTAAATGGACAGCAGACCAAATGAACCAAAATAGTTAACTGAGCACAACATTGCAGAATAGAAACATGTACTAGAAGATAAGACAGTTAACAAACAAAGAATGCTTGAGAATAGTACTACGAAATGTAGCAATTGTTGGACCAAAGTGTTAACTGAACATTACATTTCAGAGGACCAAACTGTTAACTGAACAAAAGATTGCATATTAACACTACAAAGGACAAATCACTAGAAGGAACTGGCGGTGGCCTCGAGAAAACATCACGAACTCTATTTTAATGTAGACAACCGCGCGGTGGTGTCGAGGTGGTCTCGAAGACGAGGTGCTCCTCCAAGATCTGGCGGTCGACACGCATGTCAGCCATAGTAACCTCATTCGCGCGTGTGGCCGCATGATACTCTGCTCCATGTTATACTGCGTGTAAAATGGCTATGGGCAGCGCATAATTGGAGGAGGGGGCAGTGATTTCGGTGGAAGGTGTCGCTCCGTTAGTTGGGGCATGTGGGACGGGAAAGGAGGGGGATGGTGTGGGTGGGGTGTGGATTACCTGATCATATCGACGAGGCCGCGCAGCAAGAAGAAGGGTCGGCGGCGAGGAGGCCGCGCAACAAGAAGAAGGGTCACCGGCGAGGAGGTGGCGCTGCAAGAAGAAGGTTCGCCGGCGAGGAGGCGGAGCTGCAAGAAGAAGGGTAGCCGGTGAGGTGGTGGCGCTGCAAGAAGAAGGGTCGTCGTCAAGGAGGCTGAGCTGCCAGTAAGCAGCAGTGAAGGTTTGAACTTGGAAAGCAAGGAGGAATAGTGGAAATGTGGCTTTTGGTAGGAGGGAGGGGGCAGGGAGATAGATATTTCTGCGGTGGCAAAAAAATTTCGCTCGGTGCCGCGAGAAACTGGCACGCAAGTGTGGTTCAAGTGGGGGTGGTGGACTGTAGACGACGAAGCTTCCTGCGTAAGCCAGACAAGACGGTCCGCCAAGCTATTTTATATCGCATCCCACACGATTCTTTCTAGTAAACTGTTTGTGGTATACCTGATTTTTTCATTATGTTTTTAAAGACAAAATGGTGTTACGGAGGGAAAGGATGGTGTTTGAATTTCTAGAACATTTACATAGAGTGAACATGCAACTAGTACATGAGTGTCGTGTTTAAATTTGGAATTATTCCAGGTTCGTTTGGCATTTTTATGCATTAATTGAGTTTTTGGGCATTTAATGTGCATAATTCAAATTTGAACTACAAGCACATGCTCCAATGCACCAAAGTTTGCTGAAAAATCACATGTGTGTCTTTGGGTGAATTTATAGGTCCCATGCAAGAAATGGGAATAAAATTCAAACATCTGGGTGTCGTGGCTCAGCTGGAATGGTTGAGAAACTTGGTTTTTTAATTCCTGTAAATCCAAAACATGGCTGAAAATCATAAAACTTGGCATGGTGTCATGACATGGCACCAACATGCTGCAGTAAATTTTTTGGCCGAATTGGGGCAAGCTTTGGTGTAAGCGTCTTGCAAACCGGAGCTTCCCTCAAGAAGGCTCCTGGTTTCAAGATGGAACATGTCACCTCCGTGTGTGAAACGACATACGTACACTGCCTTCTCCCGCCTTAATTTTTTTACATAGGCAGATTAGACCAAATAGAAAGTATCATTCTAAATTTTGGAATTATTCCGTGTTCGTTTGGCCTTTTTATACACTAATTGAGTTTCTAGGCATTTAATGTGCATAATTCAAATTTGAACTACAAGCACGTGCTCTAGTGCACCAAAGTTTACTGAAAAATCACTTGTGTGTCTTTGGGTGAATTTATAGGTCCCATGCAAGAGATGGGAGTGAAATTCAAACATATGGCTGTCGTGCCTCGGCCGGAATGATTGAGAAACTTGGTTTTTTAATTCCTGTAAATCCAAAACACGGGTGAAAATCATGAAACTTGGCATGGTGTCATGACATGGCACCAACATGATGTGGTAATTTTTTTGGCCGAATTGGTACAAGCTTTGGTGTAAGCTTCTTGCAAACCGGAACTTCCCTCAAGAAGGCTCCTAGTTCCGAGAGGGAATGTGTCACCTCCGTGTGCGAAACGACATATGTACACTGCCTTCTCCCACCTTAATTTTTTACACAGGCAGATTAGACCAAATAGAAGTATTGTGCTAAATTTTGGAATTATTCCATGTTCGTTTGGCCTTTTTTTATACATTAATTGAGTTTTTGGGCATTTAATGTGCATAATTCAAATTTGAACTACAAGCATGTGCTCGAGTGCATCATAGTTGTTTGAAAAATCACATGTGTGTCCTTGGGAGAATTTCTAGGTCCCATGCAAGAGATGGGAGTAAAATTCAAACATCTGGGCGTCGTGGCTCGACCGGAAATATTGAGAAACTTGATTTTTTAATTCCTGTAATTCCAAAATACGCCTGAGAATCATGAAACTTGGCATGGTCTCATGACATGGCACGAACATGCTGCGATTTTTTTTGGCCGAATTGGGACAAGCTTTGGTGTAAGCTTTTTGCAAACCAGAGCTTCCCTCAAGAAGGCTCGTGGTTCCGAGAGGGAACGTGTCACCTCCGTGTGCGAAACGACATACGTACACTGCCTTCTTCCGCCTTAATTTTTTTGCACATCCAGATTAGACCAAATAGAAGTACCGTGCTAAAATTTTGAATTATTCTGGGTTCATTTGGCCTTTTTCATACATTAATTGAGTTTCTGGGCATTCAATGTGCAATAATTCAAATTTGAACTACAAACACATGCTCGAGTGCACCAAAGTTGTTTGAAAAATCACATGTGTGTCCTTGGGTGAATTTCTTGGTCCCATGCAAGAGATGGGAGTGAAATGCAAACATCTGAGCGTCGTGGCTCGGCCGGAGAGATTGAGAAACTTGGTTTTTTAATTCCTGTAATTACAAAACACGCCTGAAAATAATGAAACTTGGCATGGTCTCATGACATGGCACCAACATGATGTGGTAATTTTTTTGGCCGAATTGGGACAAGCTTTGGTGTAAGCTTCTTGCAAACCGGAGCTTCCCTCAAGAAGGATCCTAGTTCCGAGAGGGAACGTGTCACCTCCGTGTGCGAAACGACATATGTACACTGCCTTCTCCCGCCTTAATTTTTTACACAGGCAGATTAGACCAAATAGAAGTATCGTGCTAAATTTTGGAATTATTCCATGTTCGTTTGGCCTTTTTTATACGTTAATTGAGTTTTTGGGCATTTAATGTGCATAATTCAAATTTGAACTACAAGCACGTGCTCGAGTGCATCATAGTTGTTTGAAGAATCACATGTGTGTCCTTGGGTGAATTTCTAGGTCCCATGCAAGAGATGGGAGTGAAATTCAAACATCTGATCGTCGTGGCTCGACCGGAAATATTGAGAAACTTGGTTTTTTAATTCCTGTAATTCCAAAACACGCCTGAAAATCATGAAACTTGGCATGGTCTCATGACATGGCACGAACATGCTGCGATTTTTTTGGCCGAATTGGGACAAGCTTTGGTGTAAGCTTTTTGCAAACCGGAGCTTCCCTCAAGAAGGCTCGTGGTTCCGAGAGGGAACGTGTCACCTCCGTGTGCGAAACGACATACGTACACTGCCTTCTCCCGCTTAATTTTTTTGCACATCCAGATTAGACCAAATAGAAGTACCGTGCTAAAATTTTGAATTATTCCGGGTTCATTTGGCCTTTTTTATACATTAATTGAGTTTTGGGCATTCAATGTGCATAATTCAAATTTGAACTACAAACACATGCTCGAGTGCACAAAGTTGTTTGAAAAATCACATGTGTGTCCTTGGGTGAATTCTCTAGGTCCCATGCAAGAGATGGGAGTGAAATGCAAACATCTGAGCGTCGTGGCTCGGCCGGAAAGATTGAGAAACTTGGTTTTTTAATTCCTGTAATTACAAAACATGCCTGAAAATAATGTAACTTGGCATGGTCTCATGACATGGCACCAACATGATGTGGTAATTTTTTTGGCCGAATTGGGACAAGCTTTGGTGTAAGCTTCTTGCAAACCGGAGCTTCCCTCAAGAAGGATCCTAGTTCCGAGAGGGAACGTGTCACCTCCGTGTGCGAAACGACATATGTACACTGCCTTCTCCCGCCTTAATTTTTTATTTACACAGGCAGATTAGACCAAATAGAAGTATCGTGCTAAATTTTGGAATTATTCCATGTTCGTTTGGCCTTTTTTATACGTTAATTGAGTTTATGGGCATTTAATGTGCATAATTCAAATTTGAACTACAAGCACGTGCTCGAGTGCATCATAGTTGTTTGAAGAATCACATGTGTGTTCTTGGGTGAATTTCTAGGTCCCATGCAAGAGATGGGAGTGAAATTCAAACATCTGGGCGTCGTGGCTCGACCGGAAATATTGAGAAACTTGGTTTTTTAATTCCTGTAATTCCAAAACACGCCTGAAAATCATGAAACTTGGCATGGTCTCATGACATGGCACGAACATGCTGCGAGTTTTTTTGGCCAAATTGGGACAAGCTTTGGTGTAAGCTTTTTGCAAACCGGAGCTTCCCTCAAGAAGGCTCGTGGTTCCGAGAGGGAACGTGTCACCTCCGTGTGTGAAACGACATACGTACACTGCCTTCTCCCGCCTTAATTTTTTTGCACATCCAGATTAGACCAAATAGAAGTACCGTGATAAAATTTTGAATTATTCCGGGTTCATCTAGACTTTTTTATACATTAATTGAGTTTCTGGGCATTCAATGTGCATAATTCAAATTTGAACTACAAACACATGCTCCAGTGCACCAAAGTGGTTTGAAAAATCACATATGTGTCCTTGGGTGAATTTCTTGGTCCCATGCAAGAGATGGGAGTGAAATGCAAACATCTGAGCGTCGTGGCTCGGCCGGAAAGATTGAGAAACTTGGTCTTTTAATTCCTGTAATTACAAAACACGCCTGAAAATAATGAAACTTGGCATGGTCTCATGACATGGAACCAACATGATGTGGTAATTTTTTTGGCCGAATTGGGACAAGCTTTAGTGTAAGCTTCTTGCAAACCGGAGCTTCCCTCAAGAAGGTCCTAGTTCCGAGAGGGAATGTGTCACCTCCGTGTGCGAAACGACATATGTACACTGCCTTCTCCCGCCTTACTTTTTTACACAGGCAGATTAGACCAAATAGAAGTATCGTGCTAAATTTTGGAATTATTCCATGTTCGTTTGGCCTTTTTTATACGTTAATTGAGTTTCTAGGCATTTAATGTGCATAATTCAAATTTGAACTACAAGCACGTGCTCGAGTGCATCATAGTTGTTTGAAGAAACACATGTGTGTCCTTGGGTGAATTTCTAGGTCCCATGCAAGAGATGGGAGTGAAATTCAAACATCTGGGCGTCGTGGCTCGACCGGAAATATTGAGAAACTTGGTTTTTTTAATTCGTGTAATTCCAAAACACGCCTGAAAATCATGAAACTTGGCATGGTCTCATGACATGGCACAAACATGTTGTGATTTTTTTGGCCGAATTGGGACAAGCTTTGGTGTAAGCTTTTTGCAAACCGGAGCTTCCCTCAAGAAGGCTCGTGGTTCCGAGAGGGAACGTGTCACCGCCGTGTGCGAAACGACATACGTACACTGCCTTCTCCTGCTTTAATTTTTTTGCACATCCAGATTAGACCAAATAGAAGTACCGTGCTAAAATTTTGAATTATTCCGGGTTCATTTGGACTTTTTTATACATTAATTGAGTTTCTGGGCATTCAATGTGCATAATTCAAATTTGAACTACAAACACATGCTCGAGTGCACCAAAGTTGTTTGAAAAATCACATGTGTGTCCTTGGGTGAATTTCTAGGTCCCATGCAAGAGATGGGAGTGAAATGCAAACATCTGAGCGTCGTGGCTCGGCCGGAAAGATTGAGAAACTTGGTTTTTTAATTCCTGTAATTACAAAACACGCCTGAAAATAATGAAACTTGGCATGGTATCATGACATGGCACCAACATGATGTGGTAATCTTTTTAGCCGAATTGGGACAAGGTTTGGTGTAAGCTTCTTGCAAACCGGAGCTTCCCTCAAGAAGGCTCCTAGTTCCGAGAGGGAACGTGTCACCTCCGTGTGTGAAACGACATATGTACACTGCCTTCTCCCGCCTTAATTTTTTACACAGACAGATTAGACCAAATAGAAGTATCGTGCTAAATTTTGGAATTATTCCATGTTCGTTTGGCCTTTTTATACGTTAATTGAGTTTCTGGGCATTTAATGTGCATTATTCAAATTTGAACTACAAGCACGTGCTCGAGTGCATCATAGTTGTTTGAAGAATCACATGTGTGTCCTTGGGTGAATTTCTAGGTCCCATGCAAGAGATGGTAGAGAAATTCAAACATCTGGGCATCGTGGCTCGACCGGAAATATTGAGAAACTTGGTTTTTTAATTCCTGTAATTCCAAAACCCGCCTGAAAATCATGAAACTTGGCATGGTCTCATGACATGGCACGAACATGCTGCGATTTTTTTTGCCGAATTGGGACAAGCTTTGGTGTAAGCTTTTTGCAAACCGGAGCTTCCCTCAAGAAGGCTCGTGGTTCCGAGAGGGAACGTGTCACCTCCATGTGTGAAACGACATGCGTACACTGCCTTCTCCCACCTTAATTTTTTTGCACATCCAGATTAGACCAAATAGAAGTACCGTGCTAAAATTTTGAATTATTCCGGATTCATTTGGCCTTTTTTATACATTAGTTGAGTTTCTGGGTATTCAATGTGCATAATTCAAATTTGAACTACAAACACATGCTCCAGTGCACTAAAGTTGTTTGAAAAATCACATGTGTGTCCTTGGGTTAATTTCTAGGTCCCATGCAAGAGATGGGAGTGAAATGCAAACATCTGAGCGTCGTGGCTCGGCCGGAAAGATTGAGAAACTTGGTTTTTTAATTCCTGCAATTACAAAACATGCCTGAAAATAATGAAACTTGGCATTGTCTCATGACATGGCACCAACATGTTGTGGTAATTTTTCTGTCCGATTTGCGAAGGCCCACACATTAACAATCAACAAAGTCATTTTGTAACAAGTGCTATCACGTTACAAATCAGAAACACAAGTATTGTTGAAACCGTGGGCGTTCGACTTACCAATTACGTGCGGCCACGCGTCCCCTTTTTTATTGGCTAGGAGGTGCCGTGCGCGGTAGCTATTTGAGTACGGGAGGCATGCGATCAGACCCCTGCGCGTGCTCATCGGGAGGAGAGCCCTTTGACCGCTACCTGCCGCGCACCTCCCTCCCAACGTCTCCATTAATGGCGCCCGAGCACCTGTTCTATGGCGTGGCTATATGTCTCACTGGACTGAGATTTAAGAGAGAAAAATGAAAATCTAGAAAGAAAGTTTTGCACGGATCTTGATGTAAGATCCAATGGACCTATATAGCATCGACTACGACTTATAGCAAGCAAGATGAATATAAGGACGATGACAGTGGATAATAATTGTCTTACATATTTAGAAACGTAATTAAAAAAACCACATGCGGCAATGCCCGAAATGCACAAGGGAAAAAGAAGAAGGAAGACAACGATCTAGCTTGGTGATCTCTACTTTCTTGATGCATTGCTGCAGGCCGCAAGAACTAGTCTCCACGGCGAGCGGCAACGAGATCGTAGTGTCGTGTTAGTAGCATCCTGCAGTAGTGCACCAAGGTTAGTTAAATCCGAAGATGAAAGAGGTTGTAAGAATGGAAATATTAAGACTTCTGGAAGCAAGTATAATCTATCCTATAGCTGATAGTAGATGGGTAAGTCCTGTTCATTGTGTCCCTAAGAAAGGAGGTATAACTGTTGTTCCGAATGATAAGAATGAACTCATTCCACAAAGAATCGTTACATGCTATAGAATGGTAATTGATTTCAGAAAATTAAACCAAGCTACTAGAAAAGATCATTACCCTTTGCCTTTTATTGGTCAAATGCTTGAAAGATTGTCTAAGCACACACACTTTTGCTTCCTTGATGGATATTCTGGCCTTTCACAAATACCTATTTCTCAACCTGATCAAGAAAAGACCACTTTTACTTGTCCTTTTGGAACTTATGCTTATAGACGTATGCCTTTTGGTTTATGTAGTGCACCTTCTACCTTTCAAAGATGCATGATGGCTATATTCTCTGACTTTTGTGAAAAGATTTTTGAGGTTTTCATGGATGGCTTTTCTGTTTATGGGAAGTCTTTTGATGATTGCTTAAGCAATCTTGATCAAGTTTTGCAGAGATGTGAACAAAAAAAATCTTGTCTTGAATTGGGAGAAGTGCCACTTTATGGTCAATGAAGGCATTGTCTTGGGTCATAAAATTTTCTGAAAGAGGTATTGAAGTGGACCAAGCTAAGGTTGATGAAATTGAGAAAATGCCATGTCCTTTAGGACATAAAAGGTATTCGTAGTTTCCTAGGCCATGCTGGTTTCTATAGGAGGTTTATTAAATACTTCTCTAAAGTTTCAAGGCCTCTCACTAATATTTTGCAAAAAGGATGTTCCTTTTGTTTTTGATTATGATTGTTTAGAAGCCTTTAAAACACGTAAGAAAGCTTTAATCTCTGCACCTATTGTTCAACCACCTGACTGGAACTTGCCTTTTGAAATTATGTGTGATGCTAGTGATTATGCTTTGGGTGTTGTTCTAGGACAAAGAGTTGATAAGAAATTGAATGTTATTCATTATGCTAGTAAAACTCTAGATAGTGCTCAAAGAAATTATGCTACTACTGAAAAAGAATTCTTAGCAGTGGTGTTTGCTTGTGATAAGTTCAGACCTTATATTGTTGATTCCAAAGTAACTGTTCACACAGATCATGCTACTATTAAATATCTTATGGAGTAGAAATATGCTAAACCTAGACTTATTCGTTGGGTTCTCTTGTTACAAGAATTTGATTTACATATTATTGATAGAAAGGGAGCTGAGAACCCCATAGCTGATAACTTTTCTAGGCTTGAAAATGTGCTTGACGACCCACTTCCTATTGATGATAGTTTTCCTGATGAGCAGTTAGCTAGAATAAATGTTGCTAATAGTACTTCTTGGTATGCTGACTATGCTAATTACATTGTTGCTAAATATTTGCCACCTAGCTTTACATACCAACAAAAGAACAAATTCTTCTATGATTTAAGACATTACTTTTGGGATGCCCACATCTTAATAAAGAAGGAGTGGATGGTATTATTAGACGTTGTGTACCTGAGCATGAACATGGACAAATCTTACGGAAATGTCACTCCGAGGCTTATGGAGGGCATCATGCTGGAGATAGAACTGCTCATAAGGTATTGCAATCTGGATTTTATTGGCCTACTCTCTTCAAGGATGCTCGTAAGTATGTCTCATCTTGTGATGAATGCCAAAGAATAGGTAATATCGGTAAGCATTAAGAAATGCCTATGAATTATTCACTTGCTGTTGAACCATTTGATGTTTGGGGATTTGATTACATGGGACCTTTTCCTTCCTCTAATGGGTATACACATATTCTGGTTGCTATTGATTATGTTACTAAATGGGTAGAAGCTATTCCAACTAGTAGTGTTGATCACAACACCTCTATTAAAATGCTCAAGGAAGTTATTTTTCCAAGGTTTGGAGTCCCTAGATTTTTAATTACTGATGGTGGCTCGCACTTTATTCATGGTGCTTTTCGTAAGATGCTTGCTAAGTATGATGTTAACCATAGAATTGCATCACCTTATCATCCTCAGTCTAGTGGTCAAGTTGAGCTTAGCAATAGAGAAATAAAATTTATTTTGCAAAAGACTGTCAATAGGTCCAGGAAGAATTGGTCTAAGAAATTAGATGATGCACTTTGGGCTTATACAACAACATATAAAAATCCTATGGGTATGTCTCCTTATAAAATGGTTTATGGAAAAGCTTGTCATTTGCCTCTTGATTTAGAACATAAAGCATACATGGCAGTTAAAGAACTCAACTATGATTTCAAACTTGCTAGTGAAAAGAGGTTATTTGATATAAGCTCATTAGATGAATGGAGAACCCAAGCTTATGAAAATGCAAAGTTATTCAAAGAAGAAGTTAAAATATGGCATGACAAAATAATTCAAAAACGTGAGTTTAAAGTCAGAGAATATGTTCTTTTGTACAACTCTCATTTTAGATTCTTTGCAGGAAAACTCCTCTCCAAATGGGAAGGCCCCTATGTCATCGAGGAGGTTTACCAGTCTGGAGCCATCAAAATAAATAATTTCGAAGGCACTAACCCGAAGGTTGTCAACGGACAACGAATAAAACATTATATCTCAGGTACGCCTATTAATGTTGAAAGCAATATTATCCAAACTTTGACACAGGAAGAGCACATAAAAGCGTCCTTCCGGAACAGTCCAGAATCGTCAAAATAAGGAGGTGCGTAGTACGGTAATTAAACAGACTCCCAAATATCTGCAAATTTTTTTGTCAGTTTTGGAATAATTTAGAATTTTGGGAATAAAGAAACTCCCAAGAAGTGCGCCCAAGTGGGTTGTGCCGACCTAAGGCACCTTCCAAACTCTATTTTTCTTCTGAATACTTGTCCTGCAAGATAAAAATTCTATTTATACTTCCCGAACCTATTAACCACCGTATCGTGAAGAAATCCTCTGCTCTCTTTTCTTGTTGTTTACGGTCAGATTTATGAAGCCAGGCATCATGTCTTCCTGCTCCTCCAACAATATGGAAGAAGATGCTTGGCTGATGAAAATCAAGACGAAGTTGAAGGAAGCAAAGGGAAAATTACCTTCTTCATCACCACCACCATCTTCTTCACCACCAAAGGAGAACTGAGTATCGGGTATGGGCACTCCCCTTGGCTTCTGCCAAGCTTGGGTAGGTGCCCCGGTATCGTATCACCCCACTATCTTTTGCTTTTTTCTTATCTTAGTTCAATCTTTTGCTTAGATGAATAAAGTTTAGTTCGACCTTTTCTTCTTTGAGAGTTTGCTTAGTGATCTATCATTATTATCAAGTGCAAGTTATATAATAAAGTTAGTTTAAGTTTTTACTTTCTTTACTTTTATGTTGCAAATAAAGAAATAAGAAAGAAAGAAAGGATAAGAGAAAGGAAATAAATCCATAAGATCATATACTAATCCTATGGTAGGTGATAGCACCACATAAGGAAAAGTATAAGTAGGAAAATTTATTAGATATTGACAAACATACATTGGTCAGTGATGCAACTCATGAAAGAACTAATAAGGGAAGGGAAGATTCACATATAAATATACCATCCTAGAAATCTTTTGTGATTGTGATCCCTCATCAAAATATTATATGCCAAAATTGTTGATGTTGGAAAAGGAAGACAATGTAATGGTTTATGTTTGTTTATATTCAAGTAGAAGTCATATTGACATAGATCCTTTAACATGTGGTGCTTGCCCCTACCTTTGCTAGCCAAAATTTCCGCACTATGTAGAGATACTACTTGTGTATCCAAAAACCCTTAAACCCAATCCTTTTCCGAGTGTCCACCATACCTACCTAGGGATTGAACAAGACCCCTCAAGTAAGTTGCCATCGGTGCAAAAAGGCAATAAAAATTGCTTCTAAATATGTAAGATATTTTAGTGTAAGAGAAAATTGAGCATTGCACGAACTTGGATGACAAAGAATAAAAGCGACAGACTGCATATTAAAGGTTGTCATCTTAAGGGGCAAAGTAACGTGGCGTTCTTTTGCACTAAGGGGTTGAGCATGCAAACAAATAAGCGCATGGCAACCTCTGCTTCCCTTTGCGAAGGGCCTATCTTTTAGTTTTATGTATTTAATTTCATGCAAAGAGTCAAAGTTTTCCTTCTATTCCCTTTTTATTTTCTCTTTTTGGCAAGCGTCATGTGGTGAGGAAAGATATAGGCACATATGTCCAGTTGAATATAGATAGCATGAGTTATTATTGTTGACATCACCCTTGAGGTGAGTATGTTGGGAGGCGAAACTATAAGACCCTATCTTTCTATGTGTCTGGTTGAAACGTTTTGCTCATGTGTACTTGGCGAGTGTTAGCAATCATAGAAGACTATATGATGATTTAGTATGTGGACTTGCCTAAAGGCTCCGACACGTGACCCTTCCTGAAAAGATGATGAATTGTAGTTGCAAAGTTGACTGAGAACATAGTTTGTTGGTTTCTAATAGTGTCTTTGCTTTATACTTCGATTGTGTGATGAACTATTACTTATTCATGGGAAGTGTATGAAAGAAGTTCTATGATAAAAGTATTATGTTTAATTTTGTTGCTGTTATAATAATCAACATGATGCTTCTATGCCTGTATTTTGTTTTTATCGACACCTCTCTCTCAAAGCATGTGAATATGTTTTTCGATTTCGGTTTTCGCTTGAGGACAAGCGAGGTCTAAGCTTGAGGGAGTTGATACGTCCATTTTGCATCATGTTTTCTTACTGTTATTTACAATGTTTTTATCCATAATAATGCTTTTTGGAGTAATTCTAATGGCTTTTCTCTCATAATTTGCAAGGTACATACCAAGAGGGAGAATTCTGGTAGCTGGAAATATGGACCTGAAAAAGCTATGCCAGGCCACCTATTCTGCACAACTCCAAATTAGCTGAAACTCCATCAGGATTTTTTATGGAATACTTAAGAAATACTAGAGCCATTAAACACCGAAGGAGGGGGGGCACCAGGTGAGCACAACCCACCTGGGCGCGCGAGGCCCCCCTGGCGTGCCCTGGTGGTTTGTGGCCTCCTCGGCCCACCTCTGGTGCCCATCTTCTGGTATATAAGTGATTTTTACCTAGAAAAATTAAAGAGAAGACTTTCGGGACAGAGCGCCGCCGTCTCGAGGCGGAACTTGGCAGGAGCACTTTTGCCCTCCGGCAGAGCGATTCTGCCGGGGGAACTTCCCTCCCGGAGGGGGAAATCATCGTCATCATTATCACCAACAACTCTCCCATCTTGGGGAGGGCAATTGAAGGAAATATGACATAGAGGCAATAATAAAGTTGTTATTTATATTTCCTTATATCATGATAAATGTTTATTATTCATGCTAGAATTGTATTAACCGAAAACTTCGTACATGTGTGAATACATAGACAAATAGATTGTCACTAGTATGCCTCTACTTGAATAGCTCGTTAATCAAAGATGGTTAAGTTTCCTAACCATATACATGAGTTGTCATTTGATTAACGGGATCACATCATTAGAGAATGATGTGATTGACAAGACCCATCCGTTAGCTTAGCATGATGATCGTTTAGTTTGTTGCTATTGCTTTCTTCATGAATTATACATGTTCCTATGACTATGAGATTATGCAACTCCGGAATACCGGAGGAACACTTAGTGTGCTATCAAAGGTCACAACATAACTGGGTGATTATAAAGATGCTCTACAGGTGTCTCCGATGGTATTTGTTGAGTTGCCATAGATCAAGATTAGGATTTGTCATTCCGATTGTCAGAGAGGTATCTCTGGGCCCTCTCGGTAATGCACATCACTATAAGCCTTGCAAGAAATGTGAATAATTAGTTAGTTGCGGGATGATGCATTACGGAACGAGTAAAGAGAGACTTGCCGGTAACGAGATTGAACTAGGTATTGAGATACCGACGATTGAATCTCGGGCAAGTAACATACCGATGACAAAGGGAACAACGTATGTTGTTATGCGGCTTGACCGATAAAGATCTTCGTAGAATATGTGGGAGAAAATATGAGCATCCAGGGTCCGCACGCTTAATGTTCGATGACGATCGGTATTATGAGTTTATGTGTTTTGATATACCGAAGGTTGTTCGGAGTCCCAGGTGTGATCACGGACATGACGAGGAGTCTCTAAATAGTCGAGACATGAAGATTGATATATTGGAAGGCTATGTTTGGACACAAAAAAGGTTTCGGATGAGTTCGGGCATTTTTCGGAGTATCGGGGGGTTACCGGAACCCCCCGGGGAGTTAATGGGCCTTAATGGGCCATGGTGGAAGAGATGAGGAGGCGACCAAGCGGGAGGCACGCAACCCCCAGGCCCAATCTGAATGGGGGGGGGGTGATGACCCACAAGTATATGGGATCTATCGTGTCCTTTCGATAAGTAAGAGTGTCGAACCCAACGAGGAGCAGAAGGAATTGATAATCGGTTATCAGCAAGGTATTCTCTGCAAGCACTGAAATTATCGGTAACATATAGTTTTGTGATAAGGTAATTTGTAACGGGTAACAAGTAACAAGTGTAAATAAAGTGCAGCAAGATGGCCCAATCCTTTTTGTAGCAAAGGACAAGCATGGACAAACTCTTATATAGAGAAAAGCGCTCCCGAGGACACATGGGAATTATCATCAAGCTAGTTTTCATCACATTCATATGATTCGCGTTCGTTACTTTGATAATTTGGTATGTGGGTGGACCGGTGCTTGGGTGCTGTCCTTACTTGGACAGGCATCCCACTTATGATTAACTCCTATTGCAAGCATCCGCAACTACAAAAGAAGTATTAAATCAGCCCCTTACGAAGCAACACATAAACTAGGGTTTAAGCTTCTGTCACTCTAGCAACCCATCATCTACTTATTACTTCCCAATGCCTTCCTCTAGGCCCAAATAATGATGAAGTGTCATGTAGTCGACGTTCACATAACACCACTAGAGGAAAGACAACATACATCTCATCAAAATATCGAACGAATACCAAATTCACGTGACTACTAGTAGCAAGACTTCTCCCATGTCCTCAGGAACAAACGTAACTACTCACAAAGCATATTCATGTTCATAATTAGAGGCGTATTAATATGCATAATGGATCTGAACATATGATCTTCCACCAAATAAACCAACTAGCATCAACTACAAGGAGTAATCAACACTACTATCAACCCACAGGTACCAATCTGAGGCTTTGGGACAAAGATTGGATAAAAGAGATGAACTAGGGTTTGAGAGGAAATGGTGCTGGTGAAGATGTTGATGGAGATTGACCCCCTCCCGATGAGAGGATCGTTGGTGATGACGATGGCGATGATTTCCCCCTCCCGGAGGGAAGTTTCCCCGGCTGAACAGTCGGAGCCCTAGATTGGTTCCGCCAAGGTTCCGCCTCGTGGCGGTGGAGTTTCTTCCCGAAAGCTTGCTTATGATTTTTTCTCGGACGAAAGACTTCATATAGCAGAAGATGGGCACCGGAGGCCTGCCAGGGGGCCCATGAGGCAGGGGGCGTGCCAGGGGGTAGGGCGCTCCTCCCACCCTCGTGGTAAGGGTGTGGCCCCCTCTGGTAGTTTCTTCACTCAGTATTTTTTATTAATTCCAAAGATGACTTCCGTGAAGTTTCAGGACTTTTGGAGCTTTGCAGAATAGGTCTCTAATATTTGCTCCTTTTCCAGCCCAGAATCCCAGCTGCCGGCATTCTCCCTCTTCATGTAAACCTTGTAAAATAAGAGAGAATAAGCATAAGTATTGTGACATAACATGTAATAACAACCCATAATGCAATAAATATCGATATAAAAGCATGATGCAAAATGGACGTAGCAGGGGGCGGCCCCCCTTCCTTCTCTCCCTCTCCCTCTTCCTTCTTCTCCTACTCCAACTAGGGAAGGGGGAAACCTACTCCTACTAGGAGTAGGAATCCCCTGCTTGGGCGCGCCCCATGAGGCCGGCCCTCCCCCTCCTCCACTCCTTTATATACGGGGGAGGAGGGCACCCCATAGAGACACAAGTTGATTGTTTAGCCGTGTGTGGTGCCCCCTCCACATATTTCCACCTCGGTCATATCATTGTAGTGCTTAGGCGAAGCCCTGCGTCGGTAACGTCATCATCACCGTCATCACGCCGTCGTGCTGACGAAACTCTCCCTTGGCCTCAGCAGGATCAAGAGTTCGAGGGACGTCACTGAGCTGAACATGTGCAGATCATGGAGGTGCCGTGCATTCGGTACTTGATCGGTTGGATCGCGAAGACGTTCGACTACATCAACCGCATTACTTAACGCTTCCGCTTTTGGTCTACGAGGGTACGTGGACACACTCTCCCGCTCGTTGCTATGCATCACATAGTAGATCTTGCGTGATGGTAGGTAATTTTTTTGAAATACTGCGTTCCCCAACAGTGGCATCTGAGCCAGGTCTATGCGTAGATGTTATATGCGCGAGTAGAACACAAAGAGTTGTGAGTCATACTCCTTACCAGCATGTCATACTTTGATTCGGCGGTATTGTTGGATGAAGCGGCCCAGACTGATATTACATGACCGCGTTCATGTCACATCCCTAGTTTTGGTATGACCTAGGCTAGCCCTTCATGCTTGCATCATGTTTAAACTCCATTTAAATTTGAAATGGGGATTTGTGAAACCCTCAGAATCATTTCTGAAAATAATCCAGGTAAAAATTTCTCCAAAAAGGTCCAAGAAAATGTTCATGTCTCTCTCTGAAAATATTGGTGAGAGGTAAAATTCAAACCAATATTTTTAGGAGCTCATAAATATTTATTTTGGCCATTTGGAATTAATGCATAATTATTTGCATTGGATTTATATTTGTTATATATATTCAAATATACTCCAATAATTCTGATTTTTACTGTGGGGCTTTGGAATAATCCAATTAAGTTCCTACATCAATTCACAGAATAAAATAAAGTGATTTGGTATTTTTTATCAAATCAAAACAAATGTCAGAAAATAGAAAACAAAAACAAAATAGAAAAAAAGGGGAGCAACTTAACTGGGCTTACCTGGCCGGTCCTGTGGACTGCCAGCCCACGAGGCCCAGGCGCCAGTCAGCCCTAACCTCCTGCTAGTAGGCAGGAGGGCGTGTGGCCATGGCGCGCACACACGCGCTCGGCCAGCTCCTGCTTGCCGCTGCCGCTGGAGGCCGCTGCGAGCGCCACGCACCACCCCGACTCCTTCACTCTCTCCCCGTGCCCTCCCCTTTCCTCTGTCTCTCTCCCTCGCCCTCCCCCTCACGCGCCTGAGCACGCCGCCGTGAGCCGCTGCGCCCACCGCCGTCGCCATGCCTCCCCGAGCTGTCCAGAGCCTCCGCCACCTCTCGCTTCACCCCTGCACCGAAGGAAGGAAGCACATAGGCCCTGAGCAGCCGACATCATCATCGTCTTCAAGCTTCGGCTCCGGCGCCCTTCTTCATCGATCCGGCCACTCCGGCGCGTCCCCGAGCCCGCTTACCATCCCTGCAGCTCCGCGGTGAGCCGTTGACCCGGTTCCCCCTTGCCCCGTCATCCCTCGCGTCCTCTAGCACTAGCGCCGCCGTGACCGAAGCTCGCCGCCGCACAGCCATGTCGCCGCCGTCATCTCGGCCCGCCTCCCCCCAAACCGAGCACCCCATCGTGCTCCCAGTGCCACGAGGGTGCCGCGGAACCCCTTGGGTGGCCTCCCCGTGCCCCGCAGCCCGTTTACGCTTGGAGCCGAACTCCGGCCGCCGCCTCGAGCTTGATTCCAGTGAGCTCCGGCCATCCCTGCCTCTTCCACTTGCCCCAGAAGATGCGGACGAGCTCTGGCTCCTCGCTTGTGGCCTCCGCCGCCCAAATGGTCACCGGAGGACCAAATCCGAGGCCTCCGCCGCGTCCTGCCTCGCCGGCGGCTAAACGCCGGCGGGCTGACCGTGTTTGACCCCTTTGACCTCGCGGGCCCGTCGGGTGGGCCCCATGGGTCAGGTGATTAGCTTAAGGCTAATCACCATTTAACTAAACCTGACACTGATAGTGGGCCCTAGAGCCACTAATCTAAATTAGATTAGGAATAACTCCTCTGTTAACTAACTGGTCACTAACGTGTGGCCCCCACATGTCAGGTTTGACCTGGTCAGCTCCGTTGACTGCTGACGCAGTGCTGACCTCAAGCTGACACAATAAATGATTTCTGAAATTATAATAAATCAGTAAATTCCAGAATATATTCAAAACTTCAAAAATTCATATCAATTCAACCGTAGCTCAGATTTAAATAATTTATATATGAAAAATTATCAAAAAAATTCAATCTATCCATTTGTACCATTTTCATGCATGACAAACCAACCTATACCTGCTGTATATATGAAAACACACAAATGGCTTATATAAAGAGCTTATTTTGGAGATGCATTTGAATCTTTGGTTCAAATGGACTTCATGCATATGAATGCTAGTTGCATTAGCTCAAATAACATCACATCTTCATGCCATCTTCATGCATCATATTGTTGCATATGATTGTGTATTGATTGCCGACACCGTTCCTTCTTGATAGGTCCTGCTCCGGAGACCGTTCCAGAGTACCTGTCTGAGGAGCAGTGCCTTCCTTGTTGTTCTACCAGGCAAGCAAACCCCCCTTGTTCATTCCGATACATTCCTACTCTCTCGCTCCTGCTCTCTTTTATTGCATTAGGACAACAACGATTCAACTGCTACTTTATGCTGCGGTAGTTAAACCCATTCCTCTGCATGACCTGTCATTGCCACAGTAAATAGTTGAAACCCACTAGCATGCGTAGGAGTTGATTGAGCCATGTTGTGTTCCTACCATGCTTTGCCTGCTATTGCTTAGAGTATGTCAGGTCTGATTCATCGGGAATGAATTGGAGTGTTATGATATGTTCTGGTGCTGAGAGTTAAGCGTGTGAACACGATTTGGTAAAGGTAGCGGTGAGAGGCCATGTAGGAGTACATGGTGGGTTGTCTCATTGGGACCGTCCTTAAGAACTGAGTTCTGTGTAAGTTGTCCAATGACTAGCTACTACCACACATTGGGCTCCGGGCGCTCCAAGCTCTCTCGACTTATTAACCGCCCTGAACTCTGTCCAGGAGTTGCAAATAGTTTCTGGTGTTTGTAGGTATTGCTATTTTTCTACCGAGTGGCACCCGGCAGGGTGGACTTGGGACAGACTAGGCACACGTGGCCTGGTGTACCGAGTGGCACCCGGATGGTGGGCTCGGGAACCCTGTACACATCATTTGGGGCCGTGAGCGAAACCTCGGCTGGATCTCCTTGCGGATGGAACCCAAATAGGCGATAAACCTGGATTAGAGTCTTGCGTGGTTAGTCAGGTCGTGGCCGACACCCTCGCCAGGCTTCCGCTTGAAGGTTGCCGAGATACATGACGTGTACATGGTGATAAGTGGTGAGAGCGTGTGTGACGAAGTACACCCCTGCAGGGTTATCATGATCTATTCGAATAGCCGTGTCCTTGGTTACGGACTTCTTGGATGCTTACGTGGTACATAGACAACTTAAAGTGGATACTCTAAAATGCTCAAGACAAGTGTGAGTGCTATGGATGGCCTTCTCGTAGGGAGACGAGGATGAATCCATAGTAGTGTATTGATGTGGTGATTAGTGGACTCGTGTGCATTGCCTCATCTCAAAGAAGTTTCTCGTTGTCGTAGAACAGGATAGCCACTGAGTCAAAGCTGGCTTCCTGCAACTAAACCCCACATTACCTTCTTGATACAAATGCATATATGATAGGATCTGATGTAAGTCTTGCTGAGTACCTTTGTACTCACGTTTGCTTTATTTATGTTTTGCAGATGAGACATCTGTCTTACTAGTAGTTCCTCTTGGACTTCGACGAGTAGCTTGTTACCTCAGCTATGATCTTGTACCTTGGAGGGACTTGCAGATAGTTCGGCTTCTCGGCCTTTTTCTTTTGTAGTTGTCTGTACTCAGACATGTAATGCTTCCGCTTGTTGCTTGTATGCTCTGAATGATGGGTCATGTGACCCCTGTTTGTATTTATGCTATGTGGCTCTTCTAAGCCTTTATCTATATGAGTTTGCGTTATGTTGTGATGCCATGTTGTACAACACATACTTGCATGTTATGCGTACGTGTGACGTGTACTGCTATGTGTGGGATCCGACAATCTAGTTGTTTATCCTTGGCAGTCTCTCTTATGGGGAAATGTAGTCTAGTGCTTCCATGAGCCATAGTAGTCCGCTACAGCCCGGTTCACCGGAGTTCTGCTAGCCCAGCTCTACTGCTCAGGACACTTGACTGGCCGGCATGTGTTTCACTTCGTTCCTGTGTCTGTCCCTTCGGGGAAATGTCACGCGGTGACAACCGGAGTCCTGTTAGCCCAGTGCTATAGCCCGGATTCACACGTTGATGACCGACATGCTCGATGTGATTCATGTATGCCTGTCCTCATGGGTTAGTGCCGCTTTGGATTCACGACTAGCCATGTCGGCCCGGGTTCTTTCTCATATGGATGCTAGCGACACTATCATATACGTGAGCTAAAAGGTGCAAACGGTCCCGGGCCAGGTAAGGTGGCACCCGTGGGAATACCGTGCGTGAGGCCGCAAAGTGATATGATGTGTTACATGCTAGATCGGTGTGACCTAGGATCGGGGTCCCGACAGCGTTGGTATCAGAGCCTGACTGCCTGTAGGATTTCCAAGCCAACCTGGTCGAAGTTGAGTCTAGAAATTCTTTAGTTATGTAAGGGAATTGATTGTGGAAGGGAACGTAAGGCTCTTTTTATTCCTTATATCTCATACCCTTCTGATCTGAGTCATCCTATCTTTCCTACGGGGTTAAGGAACTAGGCTTTCTCTTCCGTCTATCAGGATCACGTGTTACTACTCCGTAGTCTCTCAGGATTGGTTGATCAGAGTCGTATCCCAGTTTGAGTATCTCCGGTGTAGCATGTTTAGTAATATCTCAGAACCTTGAGTAATGATGTTGAGTATGGTGCTACCCCGTCTTTTGCAGAATGTCTCATTTTGAGCATTTTACTGCCATTATGCTGCCGGAATTGTCCTAGGAGTTCAAGAGATAGTATTTTTCTCATACTATAATCTACATCCTTATGGTGATGCTGAATCCATCCTTGTTTCCTTGGTTGGTTCTTCAGGATGTCGTCAGTTAACTGAAGTTCTGTTGCTCGTATCCGGATCCACGGAGATGGTAGGGATGAGGATCCTCCCGACCAGTCTTCGTTGGCAGAGTTCATGTTAGAGGTTGAGAGGAACAAGCATGAGTTTAACCGCTTGCTAGCACGTATTGAGGAGAATACCTCCCATCAGCACAAAGAGTTTGTGTCCATCCATGACTTCATCGGTCTGAAACCACCCACCTTCCATCATTCCATTGAACCACTCGATGCAAATGACTGGCTCCGTAGTATCACACACAAACTGCGTTCCGCGAACATGGATAAAGGAGACAAGGTCACCTATGCTGCATATCATCTGGAAGGTCCTGCTAGTATTTGGTGGCAGAACTACGAGGCTATGCTTCCAGCTGGCCAGATAATCACCTGGAGAGATTTCACTGAGGCTTTTCACGAGCATCACATTCCTCAGGCTCTCATTGATCGCAAGAGAGAAGAGTTTTGTAGTTTCACCCAGAGTAAGATGGCTGTTGATGCTTACAGTAGAGAGTTTGAGAACCTTGCCCGCTATGCTACAGAAGAAGTGTCCACAGACGCCAAGAAGCAGGCTAGGTTCCAGAAGGGTCTCAACCCCAAGTTGCGTCATGATCTCCACTTCCACCATTGCAATACATTCCAAGCTCTTGTGAACAAGGCCATTAATGCGGAGACAACTCAGCTCACTTACGAGGAGTCTCGTAAGCACACCCGTGATTTGGTTTCTTCCTCCGGTTATACTTCGCAGAAGCGCCGGATTTGGGTTCCGAACTCCGCTCTTCCACCCGGTTACTCACCGAGGCCCTCTTATCTGGTGCCCCACCCAGTTCAACCGTATGCTCCACCTAGGCCTATCGGTAGACCGCTTGTCAATGCGGGTCCACGTCCTACCTCAGGGACTTGCTTCACATGCGGAGAGTCAGGACACTATGCACGTGACTGCTCTCAAACCAACTATGCTCCACCCTAGCCTGAGAAGTCTATTGGCCGTGGTAAGCCATCACGCAAGATGATTAGTGTCAAGTCAGCTCCCACTGAACGTGGATGTGTGCATCACGTCTCAGCTAAAGACACTCATGATGATCCGGATGTCGTTCTTGGTACCCTCCTTGTCAATTGCCATCCAGCTTCGGTTCTGTTCAATACCGGAGCATCTCACTCCTTCATCTCTGAGGGCTATGCTTGTTTGCACGACATGTCATTTTGCGATATGCTAACTCCACTTGAAATCCAAACTCCAGGGTCTAGATGGCAAACTACCAGAATAAGCCATGGTAATGAAATCCTTGTTGACAGACTTGTATTCCTTGCATCACTTATAGCCCTCAAGTCTACAGATATTGACATCATCTTGGGTATGGACTAGATGAAAGCTCATCATGCCAAGATTGATTGTTACACAAGGTCTGTTCAGCTTACACACCCATCGGGCAAGATAGTCACCGTCTCCACTAGAGTTGCAAAGCGTCAACTCTATTCTCTTAATGCCAACCCTCTTCCTGACCTTGAAGATATCCCGGTAGTCTGTGACTTTCCGGATGTCTTTCCAGAGGAACTGCCAGGTATTCCACCTGACAGAGATGTAGAGTTTGTCATAGATCTTATCCCAGGAACCGCTCCAATCTCTAGGAGACCTTACAAGATGGCGCCCTTAGAACTAGCTGAGCTTAAGAAACAACTCGATGAATCCTTGCAAAAGGGTTTCATCCGTCCTAGTTCTTCTCCCTGGGCTTGCCCCGTTCTCTTCGTCAAGAAGAAGGATGGTACGGACCGGATGGTTGTAGATTATCGTCCCGTTAATTTGGTCACGATAAAGAACAAGTATCCGCTCCCCAGGATCAACGACCTGTACGATCAGCTCGCTGGATCCTCAGTCTTTTCCAAGATGGATTTGAGGTTAGGCTACCACCAAATCAAGATCAGAAATGGGGACATTCCTAAGATGGCTTTTGTCACTCGTTATGGCCAGTACGAGTACACCGTCATGTCCTTTGGTCTAACCAACGCTCCAGCTACATTCTCCCACTTGATGAACTCGATCTTCATGGAGTACTTAGATAAGTTCGTCGTGGTTTACCTCGATGATATTCTTATTTACTCGAAGAACGAGGAAGATCATGCCGAACATCTTAGACTTGTGCTAGAAAAACTCAAAGAGCACCGCCTTTATGCCAAGTTCTCCAAGTGCGAATTTTGGTTGCCAGAAGTGACCTATCTCGGCCATGTAATTTCTGGTGAGGGCATTGCTGTCAATCCCGAAAGAGTTCAGGCCGTTCTTGATTGGACTCTGCCTGAAACAGTTAGGCAAGTTAGGAGTTTCCTTGGCCTAGCCAGTTATTGTCGCCGCTTCATTGAGAACTTCTCCAAAGTGGCCAAACCTCTCACGGAACTTCTCAAGAAAGATAAAAAGTTTGAGTGGTCCCCACAGTGTGAGCACAGTTTTCAGGAGCTGAAAAGACGCTTGACTTCTGCTCCCATACTTGTGCCACCGGATTTCACTAAGGACTTTGTTATCTATTGTGATGCCTCACGATAGGGACTAGGTTGTATTCTTATGCAAGATCGCCATGTGATTGCCTATGCATCTCGACAGTTGCATCCACATGAGGAGAATTATCCTACACATGATCTAGAGCTTGCAGCCGTAGTCTATGCACTTAAGACCCGGCGACATTACCTTCTTGGTAAACATTGCGAGATTTACACCGATCACCAGAGTCTCAAATATATCTTCACCCAACCAGATTTGAACCTTAGGCAAAGACGTTGGTTGGAGTTGATCTCAGATTACGACTTAGGGATTACCTACACCCTAGGCAAGGGCAATGTCATGGATGATGCACTAAGTCGTAAGTCCTATTGCAACAATCTCGTGTTGCAGCAGGGCCAATCACTTCTCCATGAGGAATTATGCAAACTTAACCTTCACCTTGCTCCTCACGGATTCCTTTCTACCTTGGTGGCGAAACCTACTCTTGTGGATCAAATCATCTCTACTCAGAAGCAGGATACGGGAATTTCCTGGATCAAGATAAACATTAACAAGGGAGTTGGTGGTAGTATCTCTATAGATGATTGTGGTGTTGTTTTCTTTGAGAGTCGCTTGGTGGTTCCCAAGAATCAACATCTTCGACAGTTAATCCTTAAGGAGGCGCATGAATCTCCTCTCATGATTCATCCCGGTAGTACTAAGATGTATCAGGACCTACGCCAGAGGTTCTGGTGGACTAGGATGAAGAGAGAAATTGCTCAGTTTATTGCTAGCTGTGATGTTTGTCGTCGCGTTAAGGTAGAGCATCAAAGGCCTGCTGGCACCCTTCAACCTTTAGCTATTCCTGAGTGGAAATGGGATAAAGTTGGTATGGACTTCATCACCGGTTTTCCCAGGACCAAGAAAGGGAATAACGCTATCTTTGTAGTCATTGATCGTCTTTCCAAAGTGGCTCACTTCCTACCTGTTCGGGAGAGTATCACTGCTAGTCAGCTCGCTGACTTATATATCTCTCGAATAGTGTCACTTCATGGTGTTCCACTAGAGATCAATTCAGACTGTGGTAGTCTTTTCACTTCTCATTTCTGGGAGAGTTTCCAAACTGCCATGGGCACCCATCTTTCCTTCAGTACCGCTTTCCACCCTCAATCAAGTGGTCAGGTGGAAAGGGTCAACCAGATTCTTGAAGACATGCTTAGAGCTTGTGTTATTTCATTCGGTATGGATTGGGAGAAGTGTCTTCCCTTCGCCGAGTTTGCTTATAACAATAGCTACCAATCCAGCCTCAAGAAAGCTCCTTTTGAGGTTCTGTATGGACGAAGATGTCGAACACCTTTGAACTGGTCAAAAACCGGTGAAAGACAATTCTTTGGACCAGATATGATTCAAGAGGCAGAAGAGCAAGTTCGCATCATTCGTGAGAATTTGAAAACCACCCAATATCGTCAAAAGAGCCAGTATGACCGTCGTCATAAGGAAGTGGCTTATGAAATTGGCGACAAAGCTTACCTTCGGGTTGCCCCTTTGAAGGGTACCCATCGATTCGGTATCAAGGGCAAATTGGCTCCTCGTTACATTGGTCCCTTTCTCATTCTCGCTAAAACGAGGAGAGGTTGCCTACCAGTTGGAACTACCACCACATCTTTCTCGAGTTCACGATGTCTTCCACGTCTCTCAACTCAGGCGTTGCTTCTCGGATCCCATCCGCAAAGTGGACCACGAAACACTTGATCTCCAAGATAACCTCACTTATCGAGAGTACCCTGTATGCATCCTTGATCAAGCAGAGCGTGTCACCCGACGTCATAACATCAAGTTTCTCAAGGTTCAGTGGTTTCATCATTCTGAGAGAGAAGCTACTTGGGAGCGTGAAGATCGTCTTCGACTTGACTACCCCGCTTTCTTCCCGCCGACTCCTGAATCTCGGGACGAGATTTCTTCGAGTGGGGGCGAGTTGTCACATCCCTAGTTCTGGTATGACCTAGGCTAGCCCTTCATGCTTGCATCATGTTTAAACTCCATTTAAATTTGAAATGGGGATTTGTGAAACCCTCAGAATCATTTCTGAAAATAATCCAGGTAAAAATTTCTCCAAAAAGGTCCAAGAAAATGTTCATGTCTCTCTCTGAAAATATTGGTGAGAGGTAAAATTCAAACCAATATTTTTAGGAGCTCATAAATATTTATTTTGGCCATTTGGAATTAATGCATAATTATTTGCATTGGATTTATATTTGTTATATATTCAAATATACTCCAATAATTCTGATTTTTACTGTGGGGCTTTGGAATAATCCAATTAAGTTCCTACATTAATTCACAGAATAAAATAAAATGATTTGGTATTTTTTATCAAATCAAAACAAATGTCAGAAAATAGAAAACAAAAACAAAATAGAAAAAAAGGGGAGCAACTTAACTGGGCTTACCTGGCCGGTCCAGTGGACTGCCAGCCCACGAGGCCCAGGCGCTAGTCACCCCTAACCTCGTGCCAGTAGGCAGGAGGGCGTGTGGCCATGGTGCGCACACACGCGCTCGGCCAGCTCCTGTTTGCCGCTGCCGCTGGAGGCCGCTGCGAGCGCCACGCACCACCCCGACTCCTTCACTCTCTCCCCGTGCCCTCCCCTTTCCTCTGTCTCTCTCCCTCGCCCTCCCCCTCACGCGCCTGAGCACGCCGCTGCGCCCATCGCCGTCGCCTTGCCTCCCCGAGCTGTCCAGAGCCTCCGCCACCTCTCGCTTCACCTCTGCACCGAAGGAAGGAAGCACATAGGCCCAGAGGAGCCGACATCATCATCGTCTTCAAGCTTCGGCTCCGGTGCCCTTCTTCATCGATCCGGCCACTCCGGTGCGTCCCCGAGCCCGCTTACCATCCCTGCAGCTCCGCGGTGAGCCATTGACCCGGTTCCCCCTTGCCCCGTCGTCCCTCGCGTCCTCTAGCGCTAGCGCCGCCGTGACCGAAGCTCGCCGCCGCACAGCCATGTCGCCGCCGTTGTCTCGGCCCGCCTCCGCCCAAACTGAGCACCCCATCGTGCTCCTAGTGCCACGAGGGTGCCGCGGAACCCCTTGGGTGGCCTCCCCGTGCCCCGCAGCCCGTTTACGCCTGGAGCCGAACTCTGGCCGCCGCCTCGAGCTTGATTCCGGTGAGCTCCGGCCGTCCCTGCCTCTTCCACTTACCCCAGAAGATGCGGACGAGCTCTGGCTCCTCGCTCGTGGCCTCCGCCGCCCAAATGGTCACCGGAGGACCAAATCCGAGGCCTCCGCCGCGTCCTGCCTCGCCGGCGGCTAAACACCGGCGGGCTGACCGTGTTTGACCCCTTTGACCTCGCGGGCCCGTCAGGTGGGCCCCATGGTTCAGGTGATTAGTTTAAGGCTAATCACCATTTAACTAAACCAGACACTGACAGTGGGCCCCAGAGCCACTAATCTAAATTAGATTAGGAATAACTCCTCTGTTCACTAACCGGTCACTGACGTGTGGCCCCCACACGTCAGGTTTGACCTGGTTAGCTTCGTTGACTGCTGACGCAGTGCTGACCTCAGGCTGACGCAATAAATGATTTCTGGAATTATAATAAATCAGGAAATTCCAGAATATATTCAAAACTTCAAAAATTCATATCAATTCAACCGTAGCTCAGATTTGAATAATTTATATATGAAAAATTATCAGAAAAATTCAATCTATCCATTCGTACCATTTTCATGCATGACAAACCAACCTATACCTGCTGTATATGTGAAAACACACAAATGGCTTACATAAAGAGCTTATTTTGGAGATGCATTTGAATCTTTGGTTCAAATGGACTTCATGCATATGAATGCTAGTTGCATTAGCTCAAATAACATCACATCTTCATGCCATCTTCATGCATCATATTGTTGCATATGATTGTGTATTGATTGCCGACACCGTTCCTTCTTGATAGGTCCTGCTCCGGAGACCGTTCCAGAGTACCTGTCTGAGGAGCAGTGCCTTCCTTGTTGTTCTACCAGGCAAGCAAACCCCCCTTGTTCATTCCGATACATTCCTACTCTCTCGCTCCTGCTCTCTTTTATTGCATTAGGACAACAACGATTCAACTGCTACTTTATGCTGCGGTAGTTAAACCCATTCCTCTGCATGACCTGTCATTGCCACAGTAAATAGTTGAAACCCACTAGCATGCGTAGGAGTTGATTGAGCCATGTTGTGTTCTACCATGCTTTGCCTGCTATTGCTTAGAGTATGTCAGGTCTGATTCATCGGGAATGAATTGGAGTGTTATGATATGTTTCTGGTGCTGAGAGTTAAGCGTGTGAACACGATTTGGTAAAGGTAGCGGTGAGAGGCCATGTAGGAGTACATGGTGGGTTGTCTCATTGGACTGTCCTTAAGAACTGAGTTCTGTGTAAGTTGTCAATGACTAGCTACCTACCACACATTGGGCTCCGGGCGCTCCAAGCTCTCTCGACTTATTAACCGCCCTGAACTCTGTCCAGGAGTTGCAAATAGTTTCTGGTGTTTGTAGGTAGTGCTACTTTTCTACCGAGTGGCACCCGGCAGGGTGGACTTCGGACAGACTAGGCACACGTGGCCCAGTGTACCGAGTGGCACCCGGATGGTGGCTCGGGAACCCTGTACACATCGTTTGGGGCCGTGAGCGAAACCTCGGCCGGATCTCCTTGCGGATGGAACCCAAATAGGCGATAAACCTGGATTAGAGTCTTGCGTGGTTAGTCAGGTCATGGCCGACACCCTCGCCAGGCTTCCTCTTGAAGGTTGACGAGATACATGACGTGTACATGGTGATAAGTGGTGAGAGCGTGTGTGATGAAGTACACCCCTGCAGGGTTATCATGATCTATTCGAATAGCCGTGTCCTTGGTTACGGACTTCTTGGATGCTTACGTGGTACATAGACAACTTAAAGTGGATACTCTAAAATGCTCAAGACAAGTGTGAGTGCTATGGATGGCCTTCTCGTAGGGAGACGAGGATGAATCCATAGTAGTGTATTGATGTGGTGATTAATGGACTCGTTTGTGTTGCCTCATCTCAAAGAAGTTTGTCGTTGTCGTAGAACAGGATAGCCACTGAGTCAAAGCTGGCTTGCCCTGCAACTAAACCCCACATTACCTTCTTGATACAAATGCATATATGATAGGATCTGATGTAAGTCTTGCTGAGTACCTTTGTACTCACGTTTGCTTTATTTATGTTTTGCAGATGAGACATCTGTCTTACTAGTAGTTCCTCTTGGACTTCGACGAGTAGCTTGTTACCTCAGCTATGATCTTGTACCTTGGAGGGACTTGCAGATAGTTCGGCTTCTCGGCCTTTTTCTTTTGTAGTTGTCTGTACTCAGACATGTAATGCTTCCGCTTGTTGCTTGTATGCTCTGAATGATGGGTCATGTGACCCCTGTTTGTATTTATGCTATGTGGCTCTTCTAAGCCTTTATCTATATGAGTTTGCGTTATGTTGTGATGCCATGTTGTACAACACATACTTGCATGTTATGCGTACGTGTGACGTGTACTGCTATGTGTGGGATCCGACAATCTAGTTGTTTATCCTTGGCAGTCTCTCTTATGGGGAAATGTAGTCTAGTGCTTCCATGAGCCATAGTAGTCCGCTACAGCCCGGTTCACCGGAGTCCTGCTAGCCCAGCTCTACTGCTCAGGACACTTGACTGGCCAAAATGTGTTTCACTTCGTTCCTGTGTCTGTCCCTTCGGGGAAATGTCACGCGGTGACAACCGGAGTCCTGTTAGCCCAGTGCTACAGCCCGGATTCACACGTTGATGACTGACATGCTCGATGTGATTCATGTATGCCTGTCCTCATGGGTTAGTGCCGCTTTGGATTCATGACTAGCCATGTCGGCCCGGGTTCTTTGTCATATGGATGCTAGCGACACTATCTTATACGTGAGCCAAAAGGCGCAAACGGTCCCGGGCCAGGTAAGGTGGCACCCGTGGGAATACCGTGCATGAGGTCGCAAAGTGATATGATGTGTTACATGCTAGATCGGTGTGACCTAGGATCGGGGTCCCGACAGTTCATGAGACTAGTTCTACCGCCGTGCGTTGCACACAGGTGGCTAGTGGGTGTCTGTTTCTCCAACTTTAGTTGAATCGAGTTTGTCTACGCCCGGTCCTTGTTGAAGGTTAAAACAACACACTGGATGAAAAATCATTGTGGTTTTGATGCATAGGTAGGAACGGTTCTTGCTAAACCCATAGCAGCCTTGTAAAATTTGCAACAACAAGTAGATGACGTCTATCTTGTTTTTGCAGGGTATGTTGTGATGTGATATGGTCAAGACGTGATGATATATAAATTGTGTATGAGATGATCATGTTTTTTAATAGTTATCAGCAACTAGCAGGAGCCTTATGGTTGTTGCTTTATTGTATGAAATGCATCGCCATGTAATTGCTTTACTTTATCACTAAGCGGTAGCGATAGTCGTGATAGCAATAGTTGGTGAAACGACAACGATGCTTCGATAGAGATCAAGGTGTCAAGCCGGTGACGATGGTGATCATAACGGTGCTTTGGAGATGGAGATCAAAGACACAAGATGATGATGTCCATATCATATCACTTATATTGATTGCATGTGATGTTTATCCTTTATGCATCTTATTTTGCTTAGTTCGGCGGTAGCATTATAAGATGATCTCTCACTAAATTTCATGGTATAAGTGTTCTCCCTGAGTATGCACTGTTTCGATAGTTCGTCGTGCCGAGACACCATGTGATGATCGGGTGTGATAAGCTCTACGTTCACATACAACGGGTGCAAGCCAGTTTTGCACACGCATAATAGTCGGGTTAAACTTGACGAGCCTAGCATATGCAGATATGGCCTTAGAACACTAAGACCAAAAGGTCGAGCGTGAATCAGATAGTAGATATGATCAACATAATGATGTTCACCATTGAAAACTACTCCATCTCACGTGATGATTGGACATGGTTTAGTTGAATTGGATCACGTGATCACTTAGGTGATTAGAGGGATGTCTATCTAAGTGGGAGTTCTTAAGTAATATGATTAATTGAACTTTAATTTATCATGAACTTAGTACCTGATAGTATTCTGCATGTCTATGTTGTTGTAGATCAATGGCCCATGCTACTGCACCTTTGAATTTTAATGCGTTCCTAGAGAAAGCTAAGTTGAAAGATGATGGAAGCAACTACACGGACTAGGTCTGTAACTTGAGGATTATCCTCATTGCTGCATAGAAGAATTACATCCTGGAAGCACCGCTAGGTGCAAGACCCGCTGCAGGAGCAACGTTGGACGTTGTGAACGCCTGGCAGAGCAAAGCTGATGACTACTCGATAGTTCAGTGTGCCATGCTTTACGGCTTAGAAACGAGACTTCAACGACATTTTGAACGTCATGGAGCATATGAGATGTTCCAGGAGTTGAAGTAAATATTTTAAGAAAATTCCCGGATTGAGAGATATGATGTCTCCAATAAGTTCTATAGCTATAAAATGGAGTAGAATAGTTCTGTCAGTGAACATATACTCAAAATGTTTGGGTATGATAATCACTTGACTCAGCTGGGAGTTAATCTTCCGGTTGATAGTGTCATTGACAGAGTTCTTCAATCACTGCCACCAAGCTACAAAAGCTAGCTTCATGATGAACTATAATATGCAAGGGATGGATAAGAAAATTCCCGAGCTCTTCGCGATGCTAAAGGCTGCGGAGGTAGAAATCAAGAAGGAGCATCAAGTGTTGATGGTCAACAAGACCACCAGTTTCAAGAAAAAGGGCAAAGGGAAGAAGGGGAACTTCAAGAAAAATGGCAAGCAAGTTGCTGCTCAAAGAAGCCCAAGTCTGGACCTAAGCCTAAGACTGAGTGCTTCTACTGCAAAGGGACTGGCCACTGGAAGCGGAACTACCCCAAGTATTTGGGGGATAAGAAGGATGGCAAAGTGAAAGGTATATTTGATATACATGTTATTGATGTGTACTTAACTAATGCTCGCAGTAGCCTGGGTATTTGATACTGGTTCTGTTGCTCATATTTGCAACTTGAAATAGGGGCTACGGATTAAGCAAAGATTGGCTAAGGACGAGGTGACGATGTGCGTGGGAAATGGTTCCAAAGTCGATGTGATCGCCGTCGGCACGCTACCTCTACATCTACCTTCTGGATTAGTTTTAGACCTGCATAATTGTTAGTTGGTGCCAGCATTGAGCATGAACATTATATCTGGATCTTGTTTGATGCGAGACGGTTATTCATTTAAATCAGAGAATAATGGTTGTTCTATTTATATGAGTAATATCTTTTATGGTCATGCACCCTTGATGAGTGGTCTATTTTTACTAAATATCGATAGTAGTAATGCACATATTCATAGTATTGAAGCCAAAAGATATAAGTTTAATAATGATAGTGCAACTTATTTGTGGCAGTGCCATTTGTGTCATATTTGTGTAAAGCACATGAAGAAACTCCATACTGATGGACTTTCGGAATCACCTTTTTATGAATCACTTGGTACTTGCGAACCATGCCTTATGGGCAAGATGACTAAAACTCCGTTCTCCGAAACAATGGAGCGAGCAACAGATTTGTTGGAAATAGTACATACTGATGTATGCGGTCCGATGAATAGTGAGGCTCGCAGCGGGTATCATTATTTTCTGACCTTCACAGATGATTTAAGCAGATATGGATATATCTACTTAATGAAACATAAGTCTGAAACATTTGAAAAGTTCAGAGAATTTCAGAGTGAAGTAGAAAATCATCGTAACAAGAAAATAAAGTTTCTACGATATGATCGTGGAGGATAATATTTGAGTTATGAGTTTGGTCTTCATTTGAAATAATGTGGAATAGTTTCACAACTCACGCCACCCACAACACCACAGCGTAATGGTGTGTCCGAATGTCGTAACCACACTTTATTAGAAATGGTGCAATCTATGATGTTTCTTACTGATTTACCGCTATCATTTTGGGGTTATGCTTTAGAGACGGCTGCATTCACATTAAATAGGGCACCATCTAAATCTGTTGAGACGACACCTTATGAACTATGGTTTGGCAAGAAACCCAAGTTGTCTTTCTTAAAGTTTGGGGATGCGATGCTTATGTGAAAAAGCTTCAACCTGATAAGCTCGAACCCAAATCGGAGAAATGTGTCTTCATAGGATACCCAAAAGAAACTGTTGGGTACACCTTCTATCACAGATCCGAAGGCAAGATATTAGTTGCTAAGAATGGATCCTTTCTAGAGAAGGAGTTTCTCTCGAAAGAAGTGAGTGGGAGGAAAGTAGAACTTGATGAGGTAACTATACCTGCTCCTTTACTGGAAAGTAGTTCATCACAGAAATCAGTTCCTGTGACTCCTACACCAAATAGTGAGGAAGCTAATGATGATGATCATGTAACTTCAGATCAAGTTACTACTGAACCTCGTAGGTCAACCAGAGTAAGATCCACACGATAGTGGTATGGTAATCCTGTTCTAGAGGTCATGTTACTTGACCATGACGAACCTACAAACTGTGAGGAAGCGATGATGAGCCCAGATCCCGCGAAATGGCTTGAGGCCATGAAATTTGATATGGGATCCATGTATGAGAACAAAGTGTGGACTTTGGTTGACTTGCCCGATGATCGGCAAGCCATAGAGAATAAATGGATCTTCAAGAAGAAGACTGATGTTGATGGTAATGTTACTGTCTACAAAGCTCGACTTGTTGCAAAAGGTTTTTGACAAGTTCAAGGAGTTGACTACGATGAGACCTTCTCACCCGTAGTGATGCTTAAGTCCGTTCGAATCATGTTAGCAATTGCCGCATTTTATGATTATGAAATTTGGCAAATGGATGTTAAAACTGCATTCCTGAATGGATTTCTGGAAGAAGAGTTGTATATGATGCAACCAGAAGGTTTTATCGATCCAAAGGATGCTAACAAAGTGTGCAAGCTCCAGTGATCCATTTATGGACTGGTGCAAGCATCTCGTGGTTGGAATAAACGTTTTGATAGTGTGATCAAAGCATATGGTTTTATACAGACTTTTGGAGAAGCCTGTATTTACAAGAAAGTGAGTGGGAGCTCTGTAGTATTTCTAATATTATATGTGGATGACATATTGTTGATTGGAAATGATATAAAATTTCTGGATAGCATAAAAGGATACTTGAACAAGAGTTTTTCAATCAAAGACCTCGGTGAAGCTGCTTATATATTGGGCATTAAGATATATAGAGATAGATCAAGATGCTTAATTGGACTTTCACAAAGCACATACCTTGATAGAGTTTTGAAAAAGTTCAAAATGGATCAAGCAAAGAAAGGGTTCTTGCAAGTGTTACAAGGTGTGAAGTTGAGTCAGACTCAGTGTCGACCATCGCAGAAGATAGAGAGAAAATGAAAGTCATTCCCTATGCTTCAGCCATAGGTTCTATCATGTATGGTATGCAATGCCTGTGTACCAGACCTGATGTGTGCCTTGCTGTTAGTTTAGTAGGAAGGTACCAAAGTAATCCAGGAGTGGATCACTGGACAGCGATCAAGAACATCCTGAAATACCTGAAAAGGACTAAGGATATGTTTCTAGTTTATGGTGGTGACGAAGAGCTCGTCATAAATGGTTACGTCGATGCAAGCTTTGACACTGATCCAGATGACTCTAAGTCACAAACCAGATACATATTTATATTGAACGGTGGAGCTGTCGGTGGGTGCAGTTCTAAGTAAAGCGTCGTGCCGGGATCTACGTGTGAAGCGGAGTACATAGCTGCTTCGGAAGCAACAAATGAAGGAGTCTGGATGGAGTTCAGATTTCATCTAGGTGTCATACCTAGTGCATCGGGTTCAATGAAAATCTGTTGTGACAATACTGGTGCAATTGCCTTGGCAAAGGAATCCAGATTTCACAAGAGAACCAAGCACATCAAGAGACGCTTCAATTACATCCGTGATGAAGTCAAGGAGGGAGACATAGAGATTTTCAAGATACATACGGATCTGAATGTTGCAGACCCGTTGACTAAGCCTCTCTCATGAGCAAAACATGATCAGCACCAAGACTCCATGAGTGTTAGAATCATAACTGTGTAATCTAGATTATTGACTCTAGTGCAAGTGGGAGACTGAAGGAAATATGCCCTAGAGGCAATAATAAAGTTGTTATTTATATTTCCTTATATCATGATAAATTTTTATTATTCATGATAGAGTTGTATTAACCGGAAAGTTAGTACATGTGTGAATACATAGACAAACAGAGTGTCACTAGTATGCCTCTACTTGACTAGCTCCTTAATCAAAGATGGTTAAGTTTCCTAACCATAGACATGAGTTGTCATTTGATTAATAGGATCACATCATTAGAGAATGATGTGATTGACAAGACCCATCCGTTAGCTTAGCACGATGATCGTTTAGTTTGTTGCTATTGCTTTCTTCATGACTTATACATGTTCCTATGACTATGAGATTATGCAACTCCCGAATACCGGAGGAACACTTAGTGTGCTATCAAAGGTCACAACGTAACTGTGTGATTATAAAGATGCTCTACAGGTGTCTCTGAAGGTATTTGTTGAGTTGGCATAGATCAACATTAGGATTTGTCACTCCGATTGTTGGAGAGGTATCTCTGGGCCCTCTCGGTAATGCACATCACTATAAGCCTTGCAAGCAATGTGACTAATGAGTTAGTTGCGGTATGATGCATTACGGAATGAGTAAAGAGACTTGCCGGTAACGAGATTGAACTAGGTATTGAGATATCGATGATCGAATCTCGGGAAAGTAACATACCGATGACAAAGGGAACAACATATGTTGTTATGCGGTTTGACCGATAAAGATCTTCGTAGAATATGTGGGAGCCAATATGAGCATCCATGTTCCACTATTGGTTATTGACCGAAGATGAGTCTCGGTCATGTCTACATAGTTCTCGAACCCATAGGGTCCACACGCTTAACGTTCGATGACGATCAGTATTATGAGTTTATGTGTTTTGATGTACCGAAGGTTGTTCGGAGTCCCGGATGTGATCACGAACATGATGAGGGGTCTCTAAATAGTCGAGACATGAAGATTGATATATTGGAAGGCTATGTTTGGACATCGGAAAGGTTTCGGGTGAGTTCGGGCATTTTTCGGAGTACCGGGGAGTTACCGGAACCCCCCGGGGAGTTAATGGGCCTGAATGGGCCATGGTGAAGAGAGGAGGAGGCGACCAAGTGGGAGCCGCGCGCCCCTAAGCCCAATCTGAATTGGGGGGGGGCTTTCCTTCTCCCCCTCTCCCTCTTCCTTCTTCTCCTACTCCAACTAGGGACGGGGGGAAACCTACTCCTACTAGGAGTAGGAATCCCCCCTTGGGTGTGCCCCATGAGGCTGGCCCTCCCCCTCCTCCACTCATTTATATACGGGGGAGGCGACACCCCATAGAAACACAAGTTTATTGTTTAGCCGTGTGTGGTGCCCCCTCCACATATTTCCACCTCGGTCATATCATTGTAGTGCTTAGACGAAGCCATGCGTCGGTAACTTCATCATCACTATCATCACGCCGTTGTGCTGACAAAACTCTTCCTCGGCCTCAGATGGATCAGGGGTTCGAGGGACGTCACCGAGCTAAACGTGTGCAGATCACGGAGGTGTTGTGCATTCTGTACTTGATCGGTTGGATCGTGAAGACGTTAGACTACATCAACGGCGTTACTTAACGCTTCCGCTTTCGGTCTATGAGGGTACATGGAAACACTCTCCCGCTCGTTGTTATGCATCACATAGATAGATCTTGCGTGATCGTAGGTAAATCTTTTGAAATACTGCATTCCCCAACAGCAATCTCCATCAACATCTACACCAACACCATCTCATCTCAAACCCTAGTTCATCTCTTGTATTCAATCTTGTTACCGGAACTATAGATTGTTCCTAGGGGGTGACTAGTAGTGTTGATTACATCTTGTAGTTGATTACTATATGGTTTGTTTGGTGGACGATTATATGTTCAGATCCATTATGCATATTAATACCCCTCTGATCATGAGCATGTTTTTTGTTTGTGAGTATTTACTTTTGTTCTTGAGGTCACGGGAGAAATCATGTTGCAAGTAATCATGTGAACTTGATATGTGTTTGATATTTCAATAGTATGTATGTTGTGATTCCCTTAGTGGTGTCATGTGAACGTAGACTACATGACAGTTCACCATATTTGGGCCTAAGGGAATGCATTGTGGAGTAGTGAATAGATGGTGGGTTGCGAGAGTGACAGAAACTTAAACCCCAGTTTATGCACTATTCCATAAGGGACCAATTGGATCCTAGAGTTTAATGCTACGGCTAGGATTTATCCTTAATACTCTCGTAGTTGCGGATGCTTGCGGGAGGGTTAATCATAAGTAGGGGGTTTGTTCAAGTAAGAACATCACCTAAGCACCAGTCCACCAACATATCAAATTATCAAAGTAGCGAACACAAATCAAACCAACATGATGAAAGTGACTAGATGAAATTCCCGTGTACCCTCAAGAATGCTTTGCTTATCATAAGAGACCATTTTGTCCTGTCCTTTGACTCAGAAGGATTGGTCTACCTTGCCGCATACTTATTTCTACTATCGTTATTTGCTCATTACAAATTATCTTGCTATCAAACTACTTGCTACTTACAGTTTCAGCACTTGCAAACATTACCATACTGAAAACTACTTGTCATTTCCTTCTGCTCCTCGTTGGGTTCGACACTCTTACTTGTCGAAAAGAGCTAAAATTGATCCCCTATACTTGTGGGTCATCACCGTGTGTAAAACAACTTCACTCAAAAAGTTAAAGAGATGGTAGATGTGAAGTTTGGTGAATCTAACGGCTCACAAGTCCAGCAATTGCCAGTTGATGGAGGAGACAATGATCCATTGGAAGCTATCCAAGAGTCACCCCGTTGAACAAATTCTTGGCGACATCAAATCCGGGAGAATCACTCGCTCCAAATCTCATTTAGCTAACTTTTGTGAGCATTGCTCATTTATCTCTAGTGTTGAGCCTATGAAGGTAGATGAAGCCCTTGAAGACCTGGATTGGGTGAATGCTATGCACGAAGAAGTACACAACTTCGAGAGGAATCACATATGGACAGGTTGAGAAGCCCAAAGATGAGAAAAACATCACCAGAACCAAATGGGTGTTTTGAAACAAGCAAGATGAAGATGGACAAGTTATATGTAACAAGGCTCACCTAGTGGCTCAAGCCTACACACAAGTTGATGGTATGGACTATGGTGAGACATATGCCCCCGTTGCTAGACTTGAGTCCATTCACATTCTTCTTGCTTATGCCAATCACCATGACACCATCCTTTATCAAATGTATATTAAATTTGCTTTCTTGAATGGTGAAATTGAGGAGGAAGTTTATTTCAAACAACTACCAGATTTTGTTAATCCCAAGAAACTAAACATGTTTATAAACTTCATAAAGCTCTCTATGGCCTCAAACAAGCCCCTAGAGCTTGGTACAACTGCCTAACAAAGTTTGTTCTTGAGAAAGGCTTTGAAATCGGGAAAATTGATTCAACCTTGTTCACTAAGAGAGTCAAGGGTGAACTATTTATATGCCAAATATAAGTTGATGATATCATATTTGGATGTACTTACCCTCTCTTCACTGAAAAGTTTGGAAGGTTGATGTCGAAGAAGTATGAGATGTCTATGATGTGTGAACTCAAATTCTACCTTGGTTTGCAAATCAAGCTAACTAATATGGTACTTTGTTTCTCAAGCAAAGTATACCAAGGACTTATTCAAGAAGTTCAACATGCAAGAGAGTAAAGGTATGAAAACTCCCATGCCTACTATCGGACATCTTGACTTAACAAAGGATGGCAAACACGTTGATCAAAAGGTTTATCGATCCATGACTGATTCATTGCTATATTACGTGCCTCTCTTCCCGACATTATGATAAGTGTGTGCAAGGGTGCACGTTACCAAGTGTAAGTGCATCAAGTGCCCCCTTAGTGGTTTTGGAGTATCGAAGACAAATAGGCCAAGGGACTAATGTGTTTATGAGTGTATACATGTGTTATAGTCCCGGAAGATTTTGTTTAACACTGTTGATACCGATTTCTGCCAAAATAAAATATAGTGCTTAGCTATTGGTCTAATAAAATCAATTACTTCAAATAGTAAACAGTGAATTGCCGAATATGCGGAGAAAGGGTCATGGTAACTTTCTGCCAGACCGCTCAATATAAAATAATAGGTCAAAAAATAAAAGGGAAGAAAATGAGCCAGATGTTGCACAAATTAAGGGACATAGGGCATGCATACATATACGCCGCCATTACAGCCGGATTTTGATATTGACATAAATTCAAATTATCATCACATTTACGAGCATTATGCTGTCATCGCTAATGAAATATTAGAGCAATTTGTGTAAAACAATATGGCTTGTGGCGATGTATAAACAAATGTTAGGCCTTCATATAATTACTAATGGAAGAATATATTCTTATATAATTACGATTTATCTAGTCTAGCCTGCTTAAAAAAGCTTACGTACATGCATGGTCCTGCGTGTATGCATGTGTTATGCATGGATTAATTATGCGGTAAGATTAAAAGCTAATTGAGTAATTACAAGCCTATGGCCCAAACACGTACGGGAGTCTCCGAGATGCTCGACCATGCAACAAATTAAGCGTCCGACTTAGCTACGTTAATTAAAATAAATATGGATTGGTGCCTAGAGCCCACATGAACGCACTAAGTATCGTATGGATGGCCATGCCCTGGCCTACTTCGATCCCTCAGCTGCACGCATATGTCCACGCGAGAAAACTTGACGTGTTACTCTACAACTAACCAGCAAATATGCCCATGATCCGCGCCCCTGACAATCGTTCTGGACGAGCAGAAGAACATGTGCATGCACCCACGACACTACACCACGACACTCAAAGCAGCGTTAAACAATCTGTTGGCATAGGTCACCTAAGGTGACACATTTAGTGTTGGCAAAGAACTATGCCGACCGAAAGGAGCTGTTGCCTATAGTCCTACCGAGATAGGTCTTTGCCGATAGGTAAATCTACGCCGACAGACAATATGACTGTGTTGGGGATATAGCTTCGAGATATGACCCGCCAAGGAGGGGCTTGACGATGTCCTGGACTAGGGGGTACTCACCACGTCGTCTCCCGATCAGTTGGATTGGGCCGAGGACCCCCAGGGCCGAATACTCATGGGCCAGTTCGGACAGCCGATGACATATACAAGTAAGATTTCTAAAGACTTGGTGATCAAGACAAGGACTCCTCCCCACCAGCGTATTCGACTAGGACTCTTGTTATCCTAGGCCTATGGCATGTTATATAAGCCGAGGCCAGGCTAGTTGATAGGTGATTATAATATGACTCATCGTACCTCTAGGGTTTAGACCACAACATATGATCTCGAGGTAGATCAACTCTGTATTACACCCATATGAATATAAACAAGAGCAACAGTAGGGTATTATCTCTTCGAGAGAGCCCGAAGCTGGGTAAAATCCTGTCTCCTATTACCATTGATCCTAGACGCACAGTTCGGGACCCCCTACCCGAGATCTGCCGGTTTTGACACCGACATTGGTGCTTTCATTGAGAGTTCCGCTGTGTGATTGGCAAAGGATCAATGGCTCGTCTGCAGATTAACTGCAACGCCGGCATCTTCGTCACCGGCTTGCCTGGTCACCTCGGCTGGTCCGATGGCCGGCTCCTCTTCGGATCGTCAAGATCGGACATATGTCCTCATCATCATCAACTCCGATCTCTATCAAGATCATGGAGGAATCATCCATGGAGTCCGGGGGCTCAACATCAACATTGCCCTCGTGCGACCGTGCTGTTTTTCTGGACAAGCGAACTCGTGTTCGCCGTCACTGCCTCCTCGAGCGTAGGTTGGACGATTGCTTCGGTGGAATAGTGCGGAATTGGGTATATAGCAACCCTATAAAGTTTCATCGCGTTCCGATGGAGGAATCTTCGGCGATCTATGATATACTGGAGGCCTGTCGAGTCTGGACGGAAATCTGGACGAGTTTAGGGCACGGTCTCCAAAGACTAGCTCGGACATCATTTGGAAGATCCAACCGTTAATCGGCTGCGGAATTATCATATCTTCCACCCCTCAAGATTTCAGCTCGATCCAACCGTCCAAAATCCAGAAACCTTCCGATTAGTGCATCACTTTTTGGATCTGTTTTTTGCGCGAATAAGAATCTGACCCGAATTCATCTTTCTTCATGAACGGGGTATTGGACAACCTTTTGAAAGGAATTTCCTTCAAGGGTATTGCGCGTTGTTCTTAAACATGTGCTCATAAAATTTTAAGCCTTCTCTGAGGTACTCTTCACCATCAAGCTGGTGTCAAACCAGTTCGGCAATATTGCTGTGCGGCTGCCGACCTGCGCTAGACAGGTCGTCGCTTTGTTGAGCCGAGCTCAACTTCTTCGGATCATCATCTCTGCGAGCCGAACAAGAGTTCAGCATTGCGAAGTATAACTCATCACCAACATCGCCGCCCCACGGATTACACGGAGCGGGCACACCGGCATCGCCGCACGGTCACTTCATCAAACTGGCATTGACTGCGTCACGAGCCACGACCTGCATCGGCATGGCCGCACTGTTGCTTCTTCAAGCCGGTGTCCATCATGATGACCTACTTCGAACACCTCGGCTGGACCGGGGCCTCCGCTATCTCTTCATCAACATGCTCCGGTGACTCCGGCGTCACCGGCCGACCAGCTTCGACACATCGGCTGGCATGACGGCTGCAACATCACCTTACCGACCTGCTCCGTCACCTCGGCATTCAGGCCATATTTCTTTAATTATTTCCTTAACTTCAATTAATTAAGTAGAAGAATTTTTTAAAGCATATTATTGTTATTATTTCTGGCTTGCACTATCTTGTGTGTGCAGGCGATTGGTTCAGACCGGGCCGCGCTGTCACCTCGGCGTGCCAACGTTGTCGTCCCACCTACGTCGACACAATTGTGTCGTCGCCTTGGCGTGCCGCCCTGTGTTGGCAACCCCGCGCCATCCTGTTCATCAACCTACTCCGGAGACTTCGGCGTCACCAGCCGACCAACTTCGTTACGTTAGCTGGACCGGGGGCTTTGCCTCGGCGTGACAATCTTTGCCGGCATCGCCATGCCGTCGCTTCATCACCCATCAGGCAATGGGTGTGCGGATCGAGTCCCAATTTTGGGAGTAAGATTTCTTCGGACTGCTACAACAAATAAACCAGGTGCTATTAATCCTAGCAATTTTCGCTTGTTTGGGTTTATTTTTCCCACAAAATTATTACTCTGGTTTGTTCCATCATCTGTACACAGGTCTATCAAATGGTGGCTGCATTAATGATGGTCGCATGGTGGTTCGGTCAGTTTCCATACATAGTTCGGCCAACACCGCATCCGGAACTCGGACCGACCTGTGAATTCGGGCTTTACCACGCCTTTACCGCATCACGCCGACGCCCTGCATCGACACTGCCTTCGGCGCCAGGCAACATCTCTTTAAATAAATTATTTTTGCGAAAACCAATTATGCAAGAATTATATATATATTTATATTATTCTTTTTGGACCGCACTATTTTATGCCTGTAGGTGATCGACTTCGACTGCGTTACGCAGTCGCTTCGGCAAGCCAACGCCGTTGTCTCAAATTGGCATAAATCAGCTTGCGTGATCACCTTGTTTGTCGTGTTGCCATACCGACGTGTTCGGTTGCCTCGGGGACTTCGGCATCGCCGAAAGAGCTCTACCTCACCGAGTGTTCGGAGCACAGGCCATACTTCTTTTATTACTCACTTTGCATTAATTATTTATTATGCAACAATTTTATTCATCATCATTATTATTATTATTATTATTATTATTATCATCATCATCATCTTTGGTTGCACTATTTTTGTGCACAGATAAATGATTCGGGTGGGGCAGTGCTGTCTCCTCGGCTGGACGGGAGGCTTCGTCAACACTTCATTAACCCACACCAGGGGCTTCGACGTCACTTTACCAGCCTGCATTGGCCGTACTATGCCACCACTTCGGATTGCCGAGCTCTTTGCTCCGCCACCTGGGGGCCGGCTTGGGGGCTGGAACTTTGTCCCGCATCAATCTTGGACCGCGTCGTCAATGCCGAACACATTAACAAGCTAAGTCGCTTTCAAGCTCAAAAGCTTTCGGTTTTAATTTTTTCTTCGGTTCGACCAAGCATTATACTTCCTTGTCAAAACTTTGTTTGTTACACACAAATTTGAATATCCCGTTCACTTGGGGGCTTCCTTTATGAAGCCTTTCCTTTTGCATATGATTATACTTGTACTGCTTCGTTCCTTGTTCGTGTATTACGCCACAATATGCACCATATTGACCTAAGTGTTCCGCAAGCTGGGTTGCCTGGCTCCTGTGTTTACCCCTACGTTCCCGATTGTTCGGCTAGGGAGTAAAGGGAGCACCTCTGCGATTGTCACGACCGGGTCATCCGAGCTCTGACCTCAGACTGGGTGAAGCCGAAAGCTAGCGCTCTTATTGTTTTCAATCATGGTTGGCACACAACGGAACTCTTGAGTACAAAAAATCTATTGCACAAGTCTCATGGTAATAATGAGCACCGAAGAAAGGTATCAGTGGAGGTACTATTTTCTTCGAAGATGCTTCTTACACTTCGTCAGTAATATAGCATAAGTTCCCTGAGCGCACTTTGTCTGTTACAGCCTTATGGCCTGGTTGCCTGGTTATCGGAAACACCGTCGATATTCTCGACAGGTCGAGTACATAACACTTTTAGGCCCTTGACCGAAGAGGGAGAAGCCGACGGTTGGTTAAGACACGTTTAAAGTTCGGGTGAACACAAATATGATATAAGTACTTCGGTACATACAATCATTATACATAAAATAAACATGTATCACCAGTATTTGTATTTAGTATACAAGCGCTGCCTTCTGTAATTACTGTTATAAAGCCATAAATATGCATCAATTTGACTTAAGATTTTGGCCAAGCTAGGTTGCCTGGCTCCTGTGCTTACCCCTACGTTCCTGATTGTTTGGCTAGGTTGTAAAGGGAGCACCTCTGTGATTGTTACTACCGGGTCATCCGAGTAAGTACCCCAGACTGGGTGAAGCCGAAAGCTAGCAATCTTAAAGGATCACATTGGTCGGCAACGACGGAAGTGAAAATCTTGGTTTATTAATACTATAGAGTTCGGGAACTTTCCCCATACTAGATCCTCAATATTTTTCTCCCGCATTGATCGGAGGTGAGGTTTCATGATCACGGTCAGCATGACAACCCAAAGAAAGGAACCGGTAGCGAGACTATTTTCTTTGGAAGACGTTTCTTATGTTAAAAAATAATATACCATATCTCTCTGCGTACCTTTGTGTATAAAACCGTATGGCCGGATTGCCTTGTTTTCCATAAATCTTTGCCCTTATCACGGCGATATAAAGTAGGAAAACACTCCTTGGCTACTGGACGAAGAGGTTGAAGCCGATGGTCGGTCAACAAAGTTTTGTACAATGCGGATCCGAGTATTAGTGATGTAAAGTACTTGGATACATAGAATCATTACACATAAATTGTGAGCAAAACTCAATTTTTTCTCAGCCAATCTTTTAAAGAGTCAATGGCACAGTCTCTTCGAGACACCCGAGCAGCTGACATAACGCTCTCATAGTTCCTTATTGGCATTAATTCCCTATCTATTGAGCCCCTTGAGGCCTACCTTGGCGACCTCAGCTTTCGTTAACTCCAACTCCTTTATGAGATCTTTATTGTCTTTCCGAGAAGTTTGTGTCAAACAAAAACAAATTTTTTCTATCAAATGGATATCGATCCTTAATTCGGCCACCCGTGCCAGCATTAAGGCTCGGGGGCTACTGGGCTTCGGGCTTATTATTTACAAATATTAAAGGGGCACATCGATCCCCTGATTTGGTGTTGCCACTCGACCAGTGTCTCAGGGGCTACTGTGTTGCCTGTTCAATGCAGAAAATTCAAGGTGCTTAGTGTTCGGCTTGGCCGAACTATGGGAAAACGCGTCTGCGGACAACAATAGGTACCATCTGGACCTATCTAGCATCAAACTAATATATTACGGCAACTTCTCAAGACCCTCTTTCAAGGGCCCGTTCGCCGATCACTATTATCTCTAATATATAAAACTACGTTTCTATTCCTACGTGTGGTACCGAGCTAGGAGTTGATCCTCAGGCCGATTTCGCGCATCGGCCTGAGTCTCAGGGGCTACTAGGATCAGCGGTGTCATGTTTTACTTCAGGTGCATCTCGGGTTTTAGACCGACACACACCTTGAGGGCTACTAGTTATACATATTGACAGCGAATAAATTTACACGCATCAGAAATAAAATCCATAAACAATCAGCCCAAGCCCGAGGTGGTGCATCACCTCGGAGGCAGTCCGGCATAAAGCTCGGATTCGAATGGCTGGCTCCATAGAGGGCATTTCTGGCATTAAGCTCGGCTAAACTCCTTCAACTTTTTTGAACCAAGGTGTTCTATGACACCTCGGATACAGTCCGGTGTTGGAGCTTGGACATAGTCCGATGTTGGAGCTTGGATACAATTCGGCGTTGGAGCTCGGAAGCGGTCCGGCGTTTGTGCTTGGCTGCGAAAGATACCTCGAATGCAGTCCGGCGTTGGAGCTCGGACGTGAGAAAACACCGCCGCACGGGAAACACTTCAAACCCGAGGTGTGGCGTAAAATATAACAAGGCATTGATAAAGGCCGAGAACTTAAAAGGGCTCTTCGGATACCCAACGTGTAAACCTTTTGGATTTACTTCCGGGATCCTCAAGATCGAAGATGAGAAGATTTGTTGAACCAGTTTTCAAGACCGACGGCCGAAGATGAAGAACAGTTCAGAAGAATCGAGGAGCGTCCCCAACTTGAAGACCGGTTCAGGGGGCTACTGACGGTGTCCTGGATTAGGGGGTACTCACCACGTCGTCTCCTGATCAGTTGGATTGGGCCGAGGACCCCCAGGGCCGAATACTCATGGGCCAGTTCGGACAACCGATGACATATACAAGGAAGATTCCTCAAGACTTAGTGATCAAGACAAGGACTCCTCCCCACCGGCGTATTCGACTAGGACTCTTGTTATCCTAGGCCTCTGGTATGTTATATTAGCCGAGGCCAGGCTAGTTGATAGATGATTATAATATGACTCATCATACCTCTAGGGTTTAGACCACAACATATGATCTCGAGGTAGATCAACTCTGTATTACACCCATATGAATATAAACAAGAGCAGCAGTAGGGTATTATCTCTTCGAGGGAGCCCGAAGCTGGGTAAAATCCCGTCTCCTGTTACCATTGATCCTAGACGCACAGTTCGGGACCCCCTACCCGAGATCCGCCGGTTTTGACACCGACAGAGCTGGGTTACACTGTTGGCGGTTTAAGATGAAGAAGATCCAAGAAGGCCTAAGGAAAGGTGGGAAGACGACGACTCATGGGGGCAAGCCCAGTACAAGCCCAGGACGTGGGCATGTGAATCACCAAATGATGGCTTGCCTTGTAAGGCATGATTAGTTAGAAACCGAGTCGGCCACGTATTGTGAGCCAACCCGGACTCTGTAAGCGTCTGGGTCTCACCGTATGTATATAAAGGTGAGACCCGGCGGCGGGTTAACTGAAGAAACAATCAATCGAGAACTAGGTCAAGCGTATTCGCTCCCTTATAAACGAAACTCAAGCAATACAACTAGAAGCAGGACGTATGCTTTTACCTCATTGAGAGGGGCCGAACCTGGGTAAAATCCTTGTGTCCTTTATCCCGTCCAACCCCTTCAAGCTAACCTAGTTGCGATGACTCCACACCTAAGTCCTTTCACTAGGGCATCTGCCGTGTTAAATCCACGACAGTTGGCGCCCACTTTGGGGCCAGAGCATGGTGGTTTCGAGTTCTTGAAGGGCAGCTTCTTAGGGATCAAGGGATACGCCATGGGCTGGATGACCAAGAGCCGTCGCGGCAAGATCTACATCGACGATGCTGGATGGGGTCCCGAGGCCGATCCAATCGAGTACGGGTATCGGGTCCCCTTCGGTGAAATTCAAGTCTTCATTAGCAAGATTGGTGAGTCGGGGCCTGAGCTGGACACCTGCACCGACACCATTGAGACGACTCGGCGCATGAGACCCGCCAAGGTCCAACCCGCTTAGAAGAGTGCTTGTGTTGGCTTTGTTTATGGGACAGATATTGAGGAAGGCTATGTGTCTGGTGGAGAGACATCCATCTATTCAGGTGATGAGTCTTCAACCGGCGAAACCGAGTCAATCTATCAACTACAGGACGGAGGGCTTGGGGGTTGTTCCAAGGGCGACAGTATTCCAAACTCCTATGAGCCGCCGAGCAGGGCTGCCATCTTCATGGACGGTACGCAACAGATGCTAAACTCATCAACTGTCGCGGCTATGACCTCCGATTCAACGGCTACTGCGACTGTCGGGGCGAGTGGCTCTACGCGCCCGCTGGCTCAGGTCTTATCCGAGCTCCTGGACACCTTAGCGACTCTGATGGCCGCAGAGCTAACCCCAGCGACTCAAGCACAACATAATGTCGAGGTCGCGAAACTGCGGGATGAGATAGCCCAAGCTAGAGAGGAGCTCAATGCGGAGAATATCAGGATGGCAATGGAGCAAGCTGCGTTGGAGGCGGAGGCACAACGGATTCAAGTAGAAGCTTTCCGGTTAAACATGGACCAGAATACGTCAAATGCCATTCTTTGAAGGAGGCACCAGAGTCGCCTGCCTCCTCAGTTTGAGGGGCGAAACCTCTTTACTACACCTGGTGTAGGGCCAAGTAACCCCCCGGTGTGGTCCGGGCTGCGGAGACACCCGCAACGGGAGCGGCGGCTCAGCCCCACATAGCAGACCCCTCCGTTTGAACGTGACCCCACCTCAACGAGTGCTGAAACGGCCAGGTCATTATTCTAACCCTTTGGATAACATGATTGTCGTAGCTTCAAAGCTGGCGGTTCTTCCAGTGGAAGGCGAGTCTCCAGCCGCGGTAGAGACCCGTAACACCGTGCAACTTCTTCAGACAGTAGTAGCTCAATAGGCGGCTTACTCATATAGCCGTGAGCGAATTCATTCAACTACACGCCAGAGTCGAAGCTACAGCCAGCGCATTGAGTCGTTGACGGTTTCCAGCAGTGAGAGGCGTCGTAACCCGCCCAATTGTCATGACCCGCCCCATGATGAGTACAATAATCAAGCCATCAGGGATCAGGCGAGAGCACGTCAAGAGGCAAAACTAGTGGCTCAATTAGTGGCTTATCAACAGCTCCAGAGAAACCCTTCGGCATCTGTAGTGTCTGGGATGACTTCCAGGATGGTCGGTGTGCCATGTTTAGCACCGGATCTTCGCAACGATCGAGTGTTTGCCTAAGAACTTCAGGGGCCCTCGAAAGGTGCCCAATTACACAGTTGATCAACCTCCCGAGGCTTGGATTGAGAGATATGAACTGGCTATGGAGATGTTGGATGTTAACGACACTGTGTGCGCCAAGTACTTCACAATGATGCTAGATGGGCTGGCTCGAACCTGGCTGAAAGGATTGCCCCCAATTCCATCAATTCATGGGCTGAGTTAAAGGCGCACTTTATTCAGAATTTTAAAGACACATGAAAGGAGCCCCTGTCGATCATTGACCTGGATGCTTATGTACAGCGAGAGGATGAGTCAGCCCACCACTGGGTTCGCCGGGTCTCAGCCATTATCCATTCAATAGATAGAATTAACGCTGGATATGTTGTTCTTATTCTGGAGAAATTTTTTTGCTTCACCCCTCTCAAACAGAAGTTAGGGCGGCTTAAACGTCATTGCAGTGACATGGGAGAGCTCATGGCGGCTCTCATCAAATACGAACACCAAGGACCATGGGTCTGTTGAGGAGAAGTCCAACAAGGGGAAGAAGAACGGCAATGGAAAAGGGCAACATCAAAATATGACAGGGCAGAACCAAGGGAATAACGGTAAGCGCAAGCAAACCGATGGCGGATCAGACTTTGTGGCTAATACCAATACACAGCGCAATAACCAATGTTGTAAGGGTAGGCTGTAGCAGTTTGGAGGACCAAAATTCAACCTGGAGGCGATGTTGAATGAGCCTTGCCCAAAACATAGTCTCCCTGATAGACCATCAACTCATATGTGGAAGGTTGCTTCATTATGAAGGAATACAAGAATCCTGGTTATCTCCAGAATCATAATAACAATAATTGCTCGCACGGTGGGTCAGGATCTGACTCACACGGGCCCGGCTTTGGAGGCGGCGGTTCAAATTCCGGATATCAAGGCCAGGGCAATCAGGGCAGTTATAACCAGCAGCACGGTCAGGGTAACCAGCAACAACAGTCAGGGTATCAAAGTAATCCAAAGCGGCTTAACAGTGGCCAGTATCATGTTTTCACCACAAGCCTCTGCAAGCAAGATCAGAAGGTTCATAAATGAGCGGTGAGCATAATTGAGCCGGTAGTGCCTCGATACTTACGCTAATCAGAGCGGCCAATTTTATGGAGCCGTGAGGATCACCCGCCCTGGGTTGACAATTCGGGTAGCTGGCTTTAGTGGTAGCCCCTCAAGTTGGAGGTTACAAGTTCACCAAGGTGCTTATGGACGGAGGGAGAAATATCAACATCCTTTATTATGATACTTTTCACCGTATGAATTTAACTAACAAAGATCTTAAGCCATCTTCTACAATTTTCAATGGTGGGGTACCTTGTAAACCGGCATACCCAGTTGGTAAGATCGCCTTAGAAGTGGCTTTTGGCAATGACTATGATTATAGGGAAGAGACATTGACATTTGAAGTGGTCAAGATCAAAAGCCCCTATCACGCTTTGTTTGGACGGTCGGCTTACGCCAAGTTTATGGCACGGCCTTGTTACGTGTACTAGGTGGTACCCCGCGCGTTGCTATGGGACTTTGTGGATGAGAGTTGCTGCAATGAGAAGTTGTAATCATGAAAGCAAGCATATGCTTGCTAGCTAGCTTGCACTCGTGTGCTCCATGCTGCTATGTACATGTTGCCTTGCCTTGAGGCTTAGTGTAATATTTTGATAACTTCTGTTGATTGGATATAAGATTTTGGAAGCAATTTCATTGGAAATTTTGACATGGCCAATATTTATTTTTGTACAATTTGCAAATGTAGTAGGGAAATATTATATATTGACAACACTACATAATCATCTCAATACAATGGATAGCAGCCCATATATACTTCACAACTTAGATTTTCACAGTTGCATAAGGTGAATCCATATCTCACTACATGCATAGGATCATCAGGTAATTACTAATGGAAGTTTGACTGGGTGCCACATTATAACTAATTTAAAAGAAGGCACTGTAGTTCAACACACATATAGTTGCATAAGTTGAACCATATAGCAGTACATATATAGGATCATCCTGAAGTAGTACTAATGCGAGCTTGACTGGATTACAATTTAAGCCACAATATAACAATTTAAATAGAAGGCAGTGTAGTTCGTTGCTGCTTGCATCTGTGCTTGACTATGTCCTGCATGCTTTAGAAGAAAAGAGCACTGTGATACGGCTATCCTCGTGTAATCAGGCTAGTAGAGAGAATTATATCTTTTGGGTACTTTTGTTTCATGACTTTTGGATACTTACATTTGGACATGAAACTAACAGTGCCGTTTATTTGTTGTTGTTATCCTCCCGTCCTTCTTAGTTGTTCACCGTCACATTGTTGTCCACAATGCTGTTTAAGGATAAAAATTAAGGATAGTATCCTATATTTGGAATTTTGGCATGTGATATGAGATGTCACACATACTCTTGAGTATGCCTTTTAACAACCTGATGATTAAGTCATGTAGCCTCAAGATCTAACTCTTTTTGGCTGTAGATATTTCATCTGTGAGAAATTCAACGGTAAATAAGAGTATTGTTATTTGTTCATACCTCTCTTTGTTGGCGGTTTCATCACCTATAAATTTAGTGACCCCCCTTTAGATAAAGATTACCTACGTAAAAGAACAACACCATTTGAATTTCATGTTGAATCTGAACCGACTGATTTGTGTGGAGAGTTTTAAAATTATTACTTGGTTTTTTCAGTAGCAGCTTCGCAAGGAGGAGGCATACCTTCACATGATATTTGGTTGTGTTTTTATCATGAATGACAAATAGCCTCTTGAACAACATGCAAGAAGAAAAAAAAAATCAGTTTTCTATAGAGTATACTGCTCATAGCATGCAAGGAAGGAAATCAGTTTGCTATAGGATAAAACTGGTTTGCTAATCTAAGCTGCTACAAACTCTGGACAGTGCGTGTCTAATTTCATGATACTCTTCAATAGTGTTCAAAACAAATCTTACCCCTGACCTCTTTCCGGGGAAGTTGATCCGGTAGGCAGAGGTACTGATTCAGGTAAAAAATATGAACTACTATTCTCTCTTCGTCTTCTTAAAAAAGCTGCATATGTCAGATCGGAGGGCTGGAGACGAAGTGTAGGACGCAAGGAATTGTGCGTGCTTGAGGACGTATTTTTATAGACAAAGGCAACGGCGAGTGGAAGAGAGAGCGGCGGGGTAATGGAGGGCGGAGTAATGATCTGCGTTGAATGTTGCCATTTCATGCGTGGTGGCTGCCGTTTCAAGGCAGTGAGTGTAGAAGAGAGAGCGGCGGCGGTGAGTAGAACAAAAGATGAAGCCATAGATACCTAGTGCGAATGTGCGATGAGGTACATGGGCTAACAACATGACCAACTAAGCAAGTTACATGCCTGCCTTTTAATTGGGCCAGCATGGACAGTCGAGAGGTACCTCTGCTAAAAAAACACTATTGGGCTTGTTCTGAAAAACACTATTGGGTTGGAAGCCGACGTGCAAAATCAGCCTATCGGTTGGCTTGACTAAATCATGCGGCCGCAGCCTTCAAAATAAAAAATAAAAATTTGGGTCGTCTTCAACCTTCGGCACAAGCATACTGCAAATCCAACCATATTGAACAATTTAGGGCATGGATCACATGAAATTAAACATAAAATTTGTTCTACTATTTGTGGTAAACCCATTCCACCAGAGCACACAAGATATTGTCCAGTAATGAAGGAGATGGAAGAAAGGGGCTAGGCCGGCCGTGGGGAGCGATCGGGCACACTATCGAGAGGAACGATGCGGGGGAGTGACGGCAGCCGCCTGGGGCACCGTCGTAGTTTGCGTGCTATCACACGCGGTAGGTTGAGGAAACCATGGGCCAGGATGAGCTGTCGGGACGATGAATGTTTTTTCCTCCCCGCACGAGATGAATGGCTCTGGTGTGTATGTCCAGTTCAATCCGAGAAGAAAGAACAGATGATAGAAGTAACGAAGCATTATTTCCACTTAGCAGTGGCAACTCTTGTAAACTTTATCAATTCCTAATCAGACGGTTGCGGGCAGCCGAGGGATACTACATCAATTGCTAAAACAATTCGGGTGACGTGGCTTCATGAGAAGCCAGGAAAATCAGCTAGTGGAGTGCCCCTATTTAGATATAGAAGATCTGCAGCTCAATATGCCAGGCCATAAGGGTACCATTACAGTCCATGGTGATAGGAAGATAGCCTTGGAATGTGAAAAAGGTGATGCTGCTTATGCTGAGTCTGCCTGTGCCACGGAGGAACTTAAGTTTTATAAAGATAATGTTGACCTGACCGACATGACTCTGTTAAGAAAGCCAACCATAGAGCATGACCCTTTGTTGAAGTTTAAGTCGGCAGATGATACCAAACAAGTTGACTTTGTCCCTTGCGACTCATCTTAGCAGTTCACCATCGGTTCTAATATGGATCCGAAATATGAAAGCGCGCTCATCGAGTTCATCCATGAAAACCAGGACATCTTTGCATGGAAGCCTTCACTCATGCCGGGTGCACCGAGAGAACTCGCTGAGCAAACTCTCAATATTGATCATAAGTTTAAACTGGTCAAGCAATTCCTCCGTCATTTTAATGAAGAGAGATGTAAGACCATTGGAGAAGAGGTGGCCTGGCTCTTAGCGGTCGGGTTCATCATTGAAGTTTTTCATCTTAAGTGGTTGGCTAACCCGGTGCTAGTGCTTAAAAAGAATGGCACCTGGCGTATGTGTGTGGATTATACCAACCTCAACAAGGATTGTCCAGCTGATCCTTTTGCTCTTCTCTGTATTGATCAGATCATAGATGCCACGGCGGGTTGTGAGCTTTGTGTTTCCTGGATGCCTATTCTGGTTACCATCAGATCAAAATGGCAGTAAAAGACCAAGAGAATACGGCTTTTATCATGCCTTTTGGAGCTTTATACTATGTGTCTATGCCTTTTGGGCTCAAGAGTGCCCAGGCGACTTATTAGTGTTGTGTCCAGAATTGTTTCCATAATCAGATTGGACGTAATGTTCATGCTTATGTGGATGATATTGTCGTAAAGTCTAGAAAGAAGGAAACTCTGGCGGATGATCTGAAAGAGACCTTTGATAATCTCCGGGTCTACAAAATGATGCTTAACCCGGCCAAATTCATTTTTGGTGTGCCTGCAAGCAAGCTCTTGGGTTTCTTGGTCTCCGAGAGAGCTATTGAAGCTAACCCATAGAAAATCAAAGCTATCACTTCGTTGGCTAAGCCGGCGTGCGTCAATGATGTCCAGCGCTTGGCGGGTCGTATTGCAGCTTTAAGCCAGTTTATAAGCCGCCTAGAGAGAAGGCTATTCCTCTGTACCATATGATGAAGAAAATAGATCGTTTTGTCTAGAGTGATGCTGCTAATGAGGTATTTGAGGCGCTTAAAAAATAGTTTGTAGTGGAAATAAAAGAGACGGGTAAGGAGCCCTTGCTATTATGTGGCTGCTAACAGTAGAGCCGTCAACGTGGCGGTTGTAGTGGAAATAAAAGAGACGGGTAAGGAATATCCAATTGAAAGGCTGGCTTATTATGTCAGTGAGGTCTTAATTGAGTCTAAACAGCGATACCGACATTGGTAGAAGCTAGTGTATGGGGTGTTCATGGCAAGCCGCAAACTGAAACATTATTTCCTTGGTCATCCCATTACTGTGGTTAGCTCTGCTCCCTTAGGGGATATTATTCAGAATAGAGAAGCCACATGTCGAGTGGTCAAGTGGGCCATTGAGCTCGCACCTCATGGTTTGAAGTATATGCCAAGAACAGCTATCAAGTCTCAAACTCTTGTGGATCTCATCAATGACTGGACAGAGTTGCAGACGCCTAAGGAGAAGCATGATAATACATATTGGACTATTCATTTTGATGGGTCCAGACAATTGGAAGGATAGGGGGCTGGAGTTATTTTGACTTCCCCACGAGGTGACAAGTTTTGTTATGTTTTAAGGCTGATGTTTCCCTATACAAACAATGCAGCTGAATATGATGCTTTGCTGCATGGCCTAAGGGTGGCTAAAGAGATGAATCTAAGCCGGGTCAGGTACTTTGGCCACTCAGATTTGGTGGCTCAACAAGTCTCTGGTACTTGGGATTCTAAAGACCCCCTCATGGCGGCTTATCACTTGGCGGTTGATAATATTGCTGGTCACTTCAAGCGTTATCAAGTGGAGCATCTGGATCGAAGGAAGAATGAGGCGGCTGATGCTTTGAGCTGGCTTGGGTCGCAGCGTAAGCTGGTACCCCCTAATGTTTTTCTTGATGTATTGAATAATCCTTTAGTTAAGGTGCCATCCGAAGAAGATCTTGTTATTCCTGACTCAGAGGCAGAGTTGGTGGCAGCTCTCCATGCCATCCCTGATTGGATAGTTCCCTATTTGGCTTATATGACCCGGGGCGAGTTACCTGAGGATGAAACTTTGGCCAGGTAGATAACTCGGCGGTCTAAGTCTATGACTATTGTTAATGGTGAGTTACACCGATTCAGTGTTACGGGCGTGTTCCAACATTGCATTTCTCTAAAGAAGGCCGTGAGATTCTAAGGGAAATACATGAAGGTGATTGTGGCCATCACGCCGGCTCTAACTCTCTTGTGGCCAAAGCTTTTCGTCATGGATTTTACTAGTTGACAGCTCATGCTGATGCAGAGGACCTTGTCAGCAAGTGTGATGGTTGTCAGAATTTTTCTCAGCGAGCTCATGTGCCGGCTCAAGAATTGAGGATGATTCCAATTACTTAGCCATTCGCAGTCTGGGGGCTTGATATGGTTGGACCTTTTAAGAGGTCTAAGGATAAAAACACCCACCTCTTGATGGCGGTTGACAAGTTTACCAAGTGGGTTGAGGCAGAGCCTGTCAGTAAGTGTGATGCGGCAATGGCGGTTCAATTTATAAATAAAATCATGTCCCGTTTTGGCTACCCTCACAGTATCATAACTGATAATGGCACTAATCTGTCTACGGGTGCCACTGTTCGAAAAATCTTCCGATTCAGCGATTTATCGTCCGATTTATGATACTCTTGGGGTAACCGATAAGATTATGCCTTATCTTCACCGTTTATCGCTTGGGCCAATTTATCACTATGACAAGCAATTTATCAGGAATCTATCGCTAAATCGGGCCTATTCATAGCACTATGTTTGCAAAAACTATGTTCATTTGCGTTTTGTGGACCTTGTTACGCTATATGTACTCTTACCCTATGTTGTTTGTCATTATACGAGGATTCAAAGGCTAGCAATCAAGGTAACACTTTTGTTCAATATTATTTTGGTGTTGAATATAGCATATTTTAGTGTTGGGAACCTGAGATTTGCAAACAAAAAAAGACCGATTAATAGTCAACCGATAAAATTGGTTAATCGGCCATTTTCCGATTAATCTCTAATCCCCAGCTGACCGAGACGCTAACGATAAGCGATATCCTCAACATTGAAGGGTTCTATGAAAGAGTTCTCTCAACGAGAGCATATTCGTCTTGACGTTTCATCAGTGGCTCACCCACAGTCTAACACTAAAAAAATACACTTCCGTTATGATACATGTTTGTCACAGTAGATCACATTTTCTGTCATGCATGTACATCCATGACGATTTTATGACAGAATCAAGATAGTCATACCTGTGCTGTCATAGAAGTGTTCCATGACATTACCAAAATTATCATCACTGAAGTGTCCACTTCCATGACGATAAATCTCACGTCATAGAAGTGCTTTCGTCAAGGGTAACCGACATGTGGCATCCACCATAATGGGTCGCCGTTAAGCTATCGGGTTCTGTTTTGGATCCGATAACCCGTTAACAACCGAGACCAATGGAGATTTTCCACGTGTAAAATTCTCATTCGCCGACGATCCACTTGTCGGCTCAGCGTTGGGACAGATGCCAACCATCCATTTGACAGGAATCGCCAATGAAACGTTGACATATGAGACGGCCCAATAGAGGCCCATATAGGTTTAAAAGCCGGTCTAGGAACAGGCTCACAAGTTTTCGTCAGATCTAATGGGCCGGCCCGTTAACAGCCTAACATTTTCTGGACCAAATTATAGCCCACATCAGATATGGGCAGTTAAATTACTGCAATATTCTGGGTCATTTTATGACCCATATCGGATCCAGCCTGTTAACAACCTGCAATAGTATGGGCCAAATTACGGTCCATACCTGATCCGACCCGTTAAATGACTTTCATTTCTTGGGCCAAATTATGGACCATAACAGGTACGGCCCTTTTAACAGCTATTGTGCCATTGGGCCCATTGGGGACCTGATTTACTCTTCGACCTCTTAATGGCCCGTTTAACAGATTAGCCCGATATTAGTTTCGGCCTATGAGCGGCCCTGTCTACATATGGGCCTCTTTCGGCCCGGTTTCAGTTTCGGCCACTTAAAGGCCCGAGTTGCACCTGGGCCTAATTACAGTCCGTAGCTAATTTCGTCCTCTTAATGGCTGGTTTCTTCGTAGATACATTCTAGCCCAAACTGCCTATCGGCCCATTAAAGGCCCTTGAGAGTGTTGGGCCTAATTTTGGCCCGTTATAAATCCGGCCTGCTTCCCGCCCGTCATGTAATTGGGTTAACCAAGGGCCAAAAACATTTCACCTTGTTAATGGCCCGTCACCCAAATGGGCCAACAATGGGCCGATTTATATTATAGCACGCTGTCGGCCCGTGATTTGTTCGCCACAATTAAGTTAAAAGCCTATTTAATTTTTTGGCCCAATTAAGGCAAGCGGTTTACTCGGCCTTTTAAAGTTTCGAAACTAATAGTGGGCCAGATTAAGACTAGACCTAACTAATGGCCCAAGATGATTGTAGGCCCACGGTTCAGCCCATACTAGTGATTGGCGACCGACTAGTTTTAGTACATAAATTATTATTTTATACCTATTGGGTCATTGTGCACCGATCGAAGATTATGACCTTTTCTTAGAGCGACGACAACATAAACAACGAATAAATTACAACATCGTGACCAAGAATAAACCTAGACTATACAACAAAGAAATTACAACATATTACATCTCCTGGGCATCAAAGTTCGCCGCCAGTGATAATAAAGGGCCACCAGACAGCAGATTCCATAAACTGTGCAGGTTGCCACCAGTGGAAGTTAACAGGCCGACAAAATAATAGACAGAATCGACAACACTTCAACACAGTTCAAGAGGTTAGCTGACCCAGGAGCTCCAGCGCAAGCAACATAGCAACCTGATGAGACTGCGCTTCTTTGACGCTTATGTCCACCAACTTAAGCTGCATAGCATCAATAGACGTCATGTACTTATGGTTAACTTATGGTTAATCTTGCATAGAGATTGGAGTTCTAGTCGGATTTGAGCGGAAGCATGTCTCTCTGTTTGAATTTCAGGCTAAATAAGTCGAACAGATTCACGCGGCGACTTCATCGAGCTTGTGTTGCTGAGGAAGTTCGACACTACATCAAGATATGACTTTGTGGTTGTATCCCTACCCTCAAGATGTGTTGCCCTCTTCTCTGGAATATATGTTAGAGGGACAAACAATGGGTTCGTCTCACTATCATTGTGGCAGTTCTTCCTAGCAGCAGTGCTGTAACCCTGAAAGAGAAACAAGTAGGTAGATAACAGGTTTTGCACGTATAAGCATGAGAGATGGCAATTCATCTCATTTCTTTGTCAGAAATGAAGAGACACAGTTTTAAATAGCATTAACATAATGGGCATTGCTCATAGTTAAGACATCAAGAAATGGCATTGTGCAGGAGCGTCCAGCTCCACCAGACCACTGGATTACAGATCAAGAACACAAGCATACATGTAGTTCTAAACAATGTATAAGCATGAATGATGAGTGTACTATCCATTTATACGATTTCAGATTGGTAAATGAAGAAACACAATTTAAATAACATTAATATAATATGGCATTGTTCATAGTTGAGACATAGCAGGATATGACATTGTGCTGTTATTGGTAGTTCACCACACCACTGGATTACAGATCAAGAATACAAGCATACACATAGTGCTAAAGAAGATAACTAGCTATGTTTAGTTCAATTTACATGGTACGAATAAGGACCTAGGTTCTACAACTAAAGACTAAAATTGAGAAGGACAAACTTATGTTTATGTACTTCTTTATAAACTTTGAACAAGCAATTTGATGCAGACGACAAAAATAAACAACATTTGCACTCATAGCTATCCAAATATACACAACAAAGGTTGAAGGCTCGAGGAGGACAAACTTACATTAGTAGTGAAGACAGGCTCTATAAAGCCCTTGTCCATATTGATGGGGGGCGCAATTCAAGAAGTTTACCACACACTCTTCTTCAAGAGCATTGCCTTTATTCTACATCTTGTTAAGAGTAAATATAGATGTGAAAATATAGGAACAAATGGCGATTATTTAACTTAAGATGCATAATACAAATGTAAATACAACATACATGCAAAAGGCACTGAGAAGAGCAATGCGGAGCTAAACTTCTTTAGTAACATTGGTTTTATTCAATATTTTGGCAAGAGTAAATGTAGATCTGATGTGTAGAAAATGGAGGGCAAGGGAAAATAAGCTGCAAAGTGTACATGAAGAACTAGCTAACAAATAGAAGTAGAGTGACGAAGTATAGCAGATACTTACAAGAACAGTGCATAACTAAATTTCTTCACAAGCATTGGGTTTATTCTACATTAATTTAAGCATTAATATATATTTCATAGTTTGGAGCGAACGGTGGATAAGCAAGCTATAATGCACAATGATGTCACATAATCCACTAGGTATGGATGTAAGGACAACAATAGGACAATAGTTGCGATATCCTAGGTTTTGTGGCGCTGGTTCTATCGCCAATATACGTCGGGTGCTATGTGATTTCTCCTGTAGGTCCACCTTTTCAAGGACTTTGCTTGTACTCCTTCAGGTTCTGCAATCACCCTCTTCCATTTGGACGTCTGAAACACAAGAACAACATTTGAATGGAAAAACATGGTATGACGACAAATGGAATAGGTGTTGATAATGGATGGGCATGGCATATTCACATATATCATGAGTAAACTAAGCATATGGCGGTGCAACGAAGCGAAAGAAATGCAAGACACCTTATGCAAGATATGTTCAACCAATAAAACCTTACCAAATTAGAATAGGCACCTTATTGGGTGAACATGATAGGCAATCCGTCTTTGACTCCTTGAGCTCAGAATAGTCATTAGGATCATATTCTGAATATGAATCTATAGGTCGGGAGCATGTGGGTTTCATTGCATCCACAATGGACCTCAATCCCTTGATGCCAAGTTTGTTACCCATTGAACTGTTCCAAAATATTCTTTTGATGTGCGCATTATTATATTCATTGTGATTACGTACAATATCTAAAGAGCATGAAAACATAAATAGTAGTGAGATTATCTTTGTAATGCAAAGGATATTGTAATATAATAGGGGCTCCCTGCAAACCCTTGTGTGCTATCACTGGATTCTGATGAGAGAGCCCATGTGTGCTGTAATATGGTGAGTAGATTAATATAATCTGGCACAACTACAAAAAAATAGGCTCCCTGTTGGGAGCTCCAGATGTAAGGATAGTTTGCAGATGATAGGTTCATAATATACCGTATAAAAAGTTTATTGCCAAACCATGATAACGAGAGCGCAGAGCCAGTAGGCAGATAGTAGTGTAGATAATAGGGGTACACCATAACCACCATAAATAAATCGGGAAAGCGGAACTGGATGGAAAATACAGGGTTTTGCCGCTACTAATATGCAGAGCCTATTGATCACCTACAAGCCAGATCTATTCATCTAAAGGCGCACAGCTGTTGCTATCAGTCTAGTCTATCAAAGACCGCGCGACCCCCACCATTTTCGGGATATTATGGCAGACCAACTCGAAGTGCGAAATCATGTAGCAGAACCAGCCCAATAGAGCTGTCGACTGTAGATGTCCGTGCTCCCCTTCCTGATAAGGAACATACTATACTTACTAAAGAAGAACAAAAGAGGAATATGTTAAAGAATAGAAGGGGAAGCATATTATTGAGATTCCCCTTCTTTCTATACAATGTTGGTTGCCCACCCGTGATGAATCAGAGCGCCCAAAGAAATGCAATTCCATGATGTCTCTCTATATGTGGCCACATGCATATGGAAACTCAAGTGGGAGCATTACCTAACCAATTAAATGTGTGTCTGTTAGCTAATGTCAGTATCATATCACATTCGTATTTGAAGAACCTTAGGACGTATGATTGTTGTGTTATTTAGCTTTAAAGGGTGGACAACTGCTAGTAGGACATAAGGCACCTACGCAGATCATAGTGTAGATATAATGGGAAAACCCTAAGCATCAGAAGTAAAATCAAGAAAGTGGAACTTGCTGTATATGTGCTAGTATTGCCGGTACAGCTAGAAAGGCTTTGAATACCACCTCTCCACAACTAAAGGAGTAGTACTGTTACTATCAGTCTAACTCTCGACACTACTGCAGGATGCTACTAATGCGACACTAGATCAGAGACCCTTCGATGAAACTGTGTGCGATGCCATAATTGCAAACGGTGGTGTAAAAAACCCGTCAAAAAGGTGCAAAAAGTTTGCGATGGAGGATGCATCAAACACGATTCAGATTTTAGTTGCGTGTGCGATGCAGGGCATACGGTTCAGCTCAATTAACTGTTTGCGATGAGGAGGAACAAAAGAAACGGGCATCCAGATGAAGGTGTGTGCGATATATAGCATACGGTTCACTCGGATGAACAGTTTGTGATTAGGCAACACAAAAGAAACAGTCAGCCAGATCAAGGTGTGTGCGATATACGGCATGTGGTTCACTCGGATGAACTATTTGCGTTGAGACATGAGAACAGAAACGGTTCAACTTAACAAGGTGTGTGTGATACGCGGCAAACATGTCTGTAATCGGAAACATGTGCGGAGACTGATAACAACACAGGCGATTACTGCTAACAAGCCATGTGTTGCGAGCAAACGATTGCTGGTATACAATTGTGAGTGATTGATGAAAACATCACCAACGGGTTTCATTGTTTAGTTCGTGTGCGATGCTATTTTCTTTGTCCGCACAACATCTACGCTCTGTCTACTGCTACCTCTTGAGCACTGCGTTGGTTTTCCCTTGAAGAGGAAAGGGTGATGCAGTAAAGCAGTGTAAGTATTTCCCTCAATTTTTTAGAAAAAAGGTATCAATCCAGCAGGAGGCCATGCACGAGTCCCTCGCACCTACACAAACAAATAAATCCTCGCAACCAATGCGATAAGGGGTTGTCAATCCCTACACAGTCACTTACAAGAGTGAGATCTGATAGAAATGATAAGATAATATTTTTGGTATTTTTATGATAAAGATGCAAAGTAAAATAGAAGGCAATAAACATAACTAAGTGTTGGAAGATTAATATGATGGAAAATAGACCCGGGGGCCATAGGTTTCACTAGTGGCTTGATACGTCTCCAATGTATCTATAATTTTTGATTGCTCCATGCTATATTATCTACTGTTTTGGACTATATTGGGCTTTATTTCCCACTTTTATATTACTCTTGGGACTAACCTATTAACCGAAGGCCCAACCCAGAATTGCTGTTTTTGCCTATTTCAGTGTTTCGAAGAAACGAAATATCAATGGAGTCCAAATAGAATGAAATCTTCGGGAACGTGATTTTCTCATCAGATATGATCCAAGAGATATGGACCCTCCGTCAAGAAAGCCATGAGGCGGTCACGAGGGAGGAGGGCACGCCCCCCCCTAGGGCGCCCCTGCCTCGTGGGCCCCTCGAAGCTCCACCGACGTACTCCTTCCTCCTAGATATACCTACTTACCCCAGACGACCAGATACGGAGCCAAAAACCTAATTCCACCGCCGCAACCTTCTGTACCCACAAGATCCCATCTTGGGGCTTGTTCCAGAGCTCTGTCGGAAGGGGAATCGATCATGGAGGGATTCTACATCATCACCATAGCCCCTCCGATGAAGTGTGAGTAGTTTACTTCAGACCTTCGGGTCCATAGTTAGTAGCTAGATGGCTTCTTCTCTCTTTTTGCATCTCAATACAATGTTTTCCCCCTCTCTCGTGGAGATCTATTCAATGTAATCTTCTTTTTGCGGTGTGTTTGTTGAGACCGATGAATTGTGGGTTTATGATCAAGTTTATCTATGAACAATATTTGAATCTTCTCTGAATTCTTTTATTTATGATTGGTTATCTTTGCAAGTATCTTCGAATTATTAGTTTGGTTTGGCCTACTAGATTGGTTTTTCTTGCAATGGGAGAAGTGCTTAGCTTTGGGTTCAATCTTGCGGTGTCCTTTCCCTGTGACAGAAGGGGCAGCAAGGCACGTATTGTATTGTTGCCATCGAGGATAATAAGATGGGGTTTATATCATATTGCATGAATTTATCCCTCTACATCATGTCATCTTGATTAAGGCGTTACTCTATTTTCATTAACTTAATACTATAGATGCATGCTGGATAGCGGTCGATGAGTGGAGTAATAGTAGTAGATGCAGGCAGGAGTCAGTCTAATTGTCTCGGACGTGATGCCAATATACATGATCATACCTAGATATTCTCATAACTATGCTCAATTCTGTCAATTGCTCAACAGTAATTTGTTCACCCACCGTAGAAATACTTATGCTCTTGAGAGAAGCCACTAGTGAAATCTATGGCCCCCGGGTCTATTCTCATCATAACAATCTCCATCACTTTATTATTTGCTTTACGTTTTAATTTTACTTTTTATTTTACCTTGCATCTTCATATCAAAAATACCAAAAATATTATCTATCATCTCTATCAGATCTCACTCTCGTAAGTGACCGTGAAGGGATTGACAACTCCTAATCGCGTTGGTTGCGTTGAGCTATCGTTTTGTGTAGGTACGAGGGAGTCGCGCGTGGCCTCCCACTGGATTGATACCTTGGTTCTCTATAACATCCCAAATTTTCAATTTGGAATGTTATACACTAGATCATCATGCATATCATATTTTCTTGCATTTTGGTCGATCCTAGAAATTTCACGCAACTCAAGGACGCTCGGAGAGAGTTGGAGATTTCGTTGTTTTCAATTTTGAGTTCCTCAAATCTTGAAAAGAGGATCATTTGATTTATTTGTTTCATCTTCAATTATTTTTCTGACATCAAAATATGAGAGAGGGAAATAATATGACTTTTCCCAATTTTAGGAAAAAGAAGATTTAATAAATAAAGTCAATTTTATTTTCCGGTGTTCATTTGCATTTTATTTGGATAGGGAAAAATGCGTGTTTTCAAAACTTGCATCCTAGGCCCGAGAAAAGTTCATTTTGTTCGACTCATTTTTAGGAGTCGGGGAAAATTTACTTTGGGAATTTTCGAGTTCGTTTAGATTTTCTTTTCTTTGTTTTTCTGCGCGCGAAACCTTTTTAAAAAAAAATTCGCAGCGCCTGGGCCAAGGTCCAGCCGGCAGGCCAGGCCGGCCTCCTCCCCATCGCGCGCGCGCCTAGCGTAGCCGCCGCCGCCGCCGAAGCCGAGTCCTAGTAGGACTCTAGCTCCCCCCCCTCTTTCTTGCCCCCTCCCCCAAGTTTCCTCCCCCCTCCCTCCTATTTATAACCAAGCACCCCCCCTTTTTCCCACACCACCCCGCGCCCCAAGCCGCCCCACCCCTAGCGTCGCCGCCGCCTTACGCCGCCGCCGCCGCCCCTTAGCACCGCCGCCGCCCTACGTCGCCGCCGCCGCCGCCGTTCGCCGGAGCCCCTCGCCGGAGCCTCGCCGGAGGTAGCCCTGCGCCGCACCATCCCTCCCCTCGGTTCGGTTTTTCTTATAAACCGTTCCAGTTCTTTTCTTTTTCTTCCGATTCTTTTTCTTTTCCTCTCCGGTTTTTCGTTTCGGTTTTCTTTCCGAAACCCTAGATCGGTTTCGTTTTCTTTTCCGGTTTAGTTTCCTAGAGACCGTTCACCGGACGGTTCGGCCTAACGAACGTGATCACCGGTTATTCTCGGTTAACGAACGTCCGTTCGTTCAACCGTTCTTCTTTTTCTTTTCGTCGGATTTATTCCGCGATCGCGATCTCAGATCCGATCTTCGTTCTAGTCTATCTTCTCGCTCGTTTATCGGAATCAGGTGAGTCAAGCGCCTGGAGTTTCGTTACGAAACCGCCGTTCCGACTAATCAACTTAAACAAGTTTTTGCTACGGTAAAATTTGACCTAGTTTTAACTTGCTAGAACCGAGCTGTTTTCTTCCGCTGTTTGTTTTCCGTTGCTTTGTTCGGTTCTTTCTCTCTTTGCAACCGGAGTTCTTAAGTTGAACTATCTGGTTCGATCTCTTGTTTGAGTTTTACCTGTGCATTAGATGAGTACTTATTGTATGCTTGTTGTTTGTCTGCGATAGATTACCCGGATTGCGCCGCCTGTTACTTCGAATCTCTAGGACTCGTGGATCATCAGCAAGGCAAGTAACACTTTGATCATACCTTTTCTACAACCCAGTTTTATTGCATTAGATCCATCCTCACACATTGCATGATTAGGATCTAATTAAATTGTGGGATGGGAAGTAGATGAGGTAGTACCTATTACCTGTTATTAATGAAACCTTTGGGAGTTACTTCTACGTTGCTTATTATACCATGCTATGCTAGTAGACGTGGATTGGGTGAGTGATATCCATGACAGATGTGAGTTTGTTAATTTTAAGGGTTTATCTCAGGTGGCAACTTAAACACACATCTGGGTGGATTGAGGCACCTGATGTCTATCAGGACTTGCCTGTTTTCTTTTGGACCGCCACCCAGGCTCAAAGGGATCATAAGATCTTTCATGCTAGAAACTTCCGTGTGCATCCACAAGCCATTATGGGCTCTGGCATAGTTGACTAAGTCGTGCGAACTCTTACAGGGTATACTAGCAGATGTCGGGGAAAGTAGGTGTACCGGTCTATCCATCGTAAGGTGCTAGCGCTTCTGAAAGACTGTGTCTCGGTCATCCGTTTCTCAAACACCGTGTAGTGCGAGAAACCCAACGGAGGCGATCGAGTCTTGTGGGGAAAAGTGCGCAAACCTCTACAGAGTGTAATAAACTAATCATGATTAGCCGTGTCACCGGTTATGGACATCTTGAGTATCTAGTACTTGAATATCGTGTGAATCTCATCATGTTACTTCTAATTAATATTGTTGGGTTTTAATTGTTCACTTAATTGGGATCGGAATGCTGTCAACCATTCTTGATGTTCAACTACCATGATAGTAAATAAATTCATTCCTTTGCAGTAGGGAAAAACTGGCTTTACGCAAAACAGTAACCATAGAGCTTTCCACCAGCCAAATATGCATATAGTATAGCTGTTACATTCCATTACTCTCTATGTGTTACCTTGCCAGCATATTCCATGTGCTGACCCGTTTTTGGGCTGCAACTTTCATGTTGCAGACTTTTCAGACGACGAGTAAGATGCTTTTAGGTCGTGGTTCTATACTCAGTGATGCCGTTGGAGTTGATGGACCCATTTACCTTCCAAGTCTTCCGCTGTTATCGATACTAGATGGCCTTCAGCCATATTATTGTAATAAGTTCTCTTATGAGACACCGATGTAATAAGTGTGTGATTGCTACTCTGCTATAAATCCTTCGAAGTACTGTGTGGCGTCAGCATTACTGATCCAGGGATGACACCGGAGCACAGAGACTTGATCCATTCGGGTTGGGTCGCTACAGAGATGGTATCAGAGCACACGCTGACTGTAGGACATGACCACTAAGTTAAAGCCATAGATCACCATTCTCTCCTCATTTTCTAACTCCTCATCTTTTCTACTCTTTAGGATGAAGGACGCGAAGATCAAGTACGCTCAACCGGATGAAGGAACACCTTTTGGATTTCACTTGAAGGAAGTCACCAAGTACCTAAACATTGGATTACCAAGTTTCACGGGAACCTTCAACGCCACTCTGCCTGAAGAGGAGCGCTGGAAGATTCAAGCTCACGTTCCGGGAAGGACATTCGCGCCAATCACGAAGCCCATAGATAGTGTTTTCAATGCACCAACCTGGAGTTTGGGAAAGAGCATGGCAGCCCATATCACCATAGGACGCATTGGAGAAGTTTATCAAGAAGACCTCAAGGACACTATGTACCAGATTTGCGGACGCCGAGATGAACAATGGGAGTTAGTCAGCACCAAGAAGGATAGATCCATTGCAGCATTCATCCAGGAGTTAAACCAGCACATTCGACGCCACGAGAACTAGATGTGCAATGATATGATAGAGTTGAAGAATGCGAAGGCAAGAATCATCGAGCTAGAAGGAGAACTGAAGGCTACACGCAAGGACTACATGGACGAGATAGTAGCTCTAGCAAGACACAATGGCGATCTTAAGCAAAAGATTGAAGAACTCAAGAGGGAGTAAGCATCCAGGAAGGAAGACATGTACGTCGCATGTCCAGACAACTACATCATTCTTGACGATACCGATTCGGATCCAAGTGAACCCGACTTTGAAGACGAAGCTGGAGCGGACATCATGGAGTCTTCCACCGATTCAAATTTCTAGATGACCACCAACTATTAGTAGTATTCCCCCCATGTATACACTATAGTTCGAGCACTTTTGCGATAGCTAGATCGATTGTAAGCCCTTGTTTGATTGAATGAAGTGATTTTGTGTGCATTTGCTCATGTGCATTGGGGTAGTGTTTTCTCTTTAGACCTCACTCTATTCTTCTATCTCATCTTTTTCTAAACCCTCAGATGCCTCCAAGACGTGACAATGGATTTCCACCGGAGCTCACTCAGTTGATCCAGCAGCAGAATCAATTGATGCAATTGTTAGTCCAGAACCAGCAGAACAACAACAACAACCCACCTCCACCACCGCCACCCGTTGACCCCTTAGCCCGTTTCCTTAGGCTGAATCCGCCGGTGTTTTCTAGTAGCACCGAGCCGATAGTAGCAGACGATTGGCTCCGCAAGATAGGAAGGGAGTTGACCACTGCAGGATGCACAGATGGTGAGAAGGTGAAGTTTGCCGCACATCAGCTTGACGGACCCGCGGCAGCATGGTGGGAGAATTTCACAGCCACTTTCCCAGTTAACACTGTCACATGGGATCAGTTTCAGCAAGCTTTCCGCACTGCACATGTTTCAGCAGGAGCTATGGCCATGAAGAAGCGTGAGTTTCGCAACTTACGCCAAGGAGGAAGGACAGTTGGCCAGTATGTTGACGACTTCAGCAAGTTAGCACATTATGCCCTAGATGACGTTGCTACAGATGCAACCAAGTAGGAGAAGTTCCTGGAAGGATTAAATGATGAGTTAAGCATGTTGTTGATGGTAGCAAGTTTCAACAACTACCAGGAGTTGGTAGATCGTGCCATCATGATTGAAGGGAAGCAACAGCAGATTGAGAACCGCAAAAGGAAGAAGGATCAAGTATGTATCCCGGCATGTGCCAAATAGGACACAAGTAAATTGCTTAACAGGAGTTGTGCAGGAGGAAGTACCAGTGGTAAAGGATTTTCCTGATGTATTTCCTGAAGAGTTGCCAGGCATGCCACCGGATAGAGACATTGAGTTTTTGATTGAGTTATTGCCAGGTACAGGCCCAATATCAAAGAGACCATACCGGATGCTAGCAAAGGATTTGGTAGAAATTAAGAATCAGATTAAGGAGTTACTAGAGAAAGGTTACATACGCCCAAGTTCTTCGCCTTGGGGATCACCCGTACTTCTAGTGGAGAAGAAGGATGGATCGTTACGGATGGTTGTTGATTACCGTGGATTGAATGAAGTAACCATCAAGAACAAGTACCCACTACCAATGATAAATGATCTGTTTGATCGTTTGCAAGGAGCTAAAGTGTTTTCCAAGATCGATTTGCGATCAGGGTACCACCAGTTGAAGATTCGAGAGCAGGACATACCTAAGACAGCATTCACCACAAGATATGGACTGTATGAGTATACCATTATGTCATTTGGATTGACTAACGCACCTGCCTATTTTATGAACCTGATGAACAAAGTGTTTATGGAGTTTTTGGATAAATTCGTCGTAGTGTTCATTGATGATATCCTGGTTTACTCAAAGAATGAAGAAGAGCATAAGGAACATTTGCGTTTGGTTTTGGAGAAACTAAGGGAACATCAGTTATATGCCAAATTTAGCAAATGTGAGTTTTGGTTGAAAGAAGTAGGATTCCTCGGACACGTTATATCCGGAGAAGGGATAGCAGTTGACCCCACAAAGGTTGAGACCGTAACCGAATGGGAAGGACCAACGACAGTTGGAGAGATCCGGAGTTTTCTTGGACTCGTGGGATACTACCGGAGATTTATTGAGAACTTTTCAAAGATTACGAAGCCTATGACGGAGTTGTTGAAGAAGGATACCAAGTTCAATTGGACTGAGGAGTGTGAGGCTAGTTTCCAGGAGTTGAAGAAATGTTTGGTTACCTCACCAGTGTTGATTTTGCCAGATCAGACCAAGGATTATGAGGTATATTGCGACGCTTCACGTCGAGGACTTGGAGCAGTGCTTATGCAGGAAGGGAGAGTTGTTTCGTATGCTTCACGACAACTGAAGCCCCATGAGTTGAATTACGCCACACATGATTTGGAGTTAGCAGCCGTAGTGCATGCATTAAAGACATGGAGACATTTCCTCATTGGAAATCATTGTGAGGTGTACACGGATCACAAGAGTTTGAAGTACATTTTCACGTAGAAGGAGTTGAATCTCAGACAAAGGAGATGGTTGGAACTCATCAAGGATTATGATATGAGATTGCATTACCATCCCGGTAAAGCTAATGTAGTAGCAGATGCATTGAGCCGTAAGAGCCATGTAAATACGTTGATGACGGGAGAGATACCAAAAGAATTAGCAGAAGACCTTCATGAACTACGTTTGGGGATAGTCCCTAAAGGCTATGTAGCAGCATTGGAGATTCAGTCAACATTGATGGATAAAATCAGAGAGGCTCAGAAATCTGACAAGGAGATTGCTTCCATAAGGGAGAAACTAAGAAAAGGAAAAGCAAAGGGATTTCGTGAGGATGAGCACGATACCCTATGGTTTGAGGACCGTGTTTATGTGCCAAATGACCCGGAGATCAGGAAGTTGATTCTACAAGAGGCTCATGATTCACCATATTCGATTCACCTAGGAAATACCAAGATGTATTTGGATTTGAAGGAGACATTCTGGTGGACCGGAATGAAGAAGGATATTGCAGCATATGTAGCAGTTTGTGACGTATGTCATAGAGTAAAGGCAGAGCATCAGAAGCCGGCCGGATTGTTACAACCATTGCCGATACCCGAATGGAAGTGGGATAAGATAGGCATGGATTTTATCACAGGACTACCCAGGACGAAGGCAGGTTATGACTTGATATGGGTAGTGGTTGATCGTTTGACGAAGGTAGCACATTTCATTCCAGTCAAGACCACTTACACCAGTGCTAAGTTGGCAAAGATATACATGACTAGGATCATTTGTTTGCATGGAGTTCCAAGGAGTATCGTATCAGACAGAGGAACTCAATTTACCTCAAAGTTTTGGAATCAGTTGCATGAAACTTTGGGAACCAGGCTAGAGTTCAGCACCGCTTTTCATCCGCAGACAGATGGACAGACCGAGAGAGTCAATCAGATTTTGGAAAATATGCTGAGAGCTTGTGCACTAGATTATGGATCTAGTTGGGACGATAAGTTGCCGTATGCGGAGTTTTCCTATAACAACAGTTACCAAACCAGTTTGAAGATGGCACCTTTCGTAGCTTTATACGGAAGGAGGTGCAGGACACCGTTGTCATGGGACGAAGTTGGAGACCGTCAGTTGTTTGGACCCGATTTGATTAAGGAGTCTGAACAGAAGGTGAAATTGATTCGCGATAGGCTCAAGGTAGCCCAGTCCAGGCAGAAGAGCTACGCAGATTAAAAACGCAAGGAGACAGTTTACGAAACCGGAGACAGAGTGTATCTCCGAGTATCCCCACCTCGAGGAGTTAAGCACTTTGGAGTTAAGGGAAAATTAGCACCGCGTTTTGTTGGACCGTATAAGATCTTGCAACGTATGGGAGAAGTCGCGTATAAGTTGGAATTACCAGAGGGACTGTCAGGAGTTCATGATGTATTCCATGTTTCTCAGCTGAAGAAATGTCACGCCGAGATGGCGGAGGTACCAATAAGAGATACAGTGCCGCTTGAAGCGATTCAGTTGAAGGACGACTTAACGTATGAAGAGAAACCAGTCAAGATTCTCGATTATGCTAGTAGAGTTACCCGCAGAAAGGTTATCAAGTTTTGCAAAGTTCAGTGGAACCACCACTCCGAGGATGAAGCCACCTGGGAGAGAGAAGAAGATTTGCTCAAGGACCACCCTCACCTATTTTCTAGCCAACCCGAATCTCGAGGGCGAGATTCATCTTAAGGGGGGTAGGTTTGTAACATCCCAAATTTTCAATTTGGAACAATTTGGAATGTTATACACTAGATCATCATGCATAACATATTTTCTTGCATCTTGGCCGATCCTAGAAATTTCACGCAACTCAAGGACCCTCGGAGAGAGTTGGAGATTTCGTCATTTTCATATTTGAGTTTTCTCAAATTTTGAAAAGAGGATCATTTGATTTATTTATTTCATCTTCAATTATTTTCCCAATATCAAAATATGAGAGAGGACTTTTCCCAATTTTAGGAAAAAGAAGATTTAATAAATAAAGTAAATAAAGTCAATTTTGTTTTCCGGTGTTCATTTGCATTTTATTTGGATAGGGAAAAATGCGTGTTTTCAAAACTTGCATCCTAGGCCCGAGAAAAGTTCATTTTGTTCGACTCATTTTTAGGAGTCGGGGAAAATTTACTTTGGGAATTTTGGAGTTGGTTTAGATTTTCTTTTCTTTGTTTTTCTGCGCGCGAAACCTTTTTCTTTAAAAAAAATTCGCAGCGCTTGGGCCAAGGCCCAGCCGGCAGGCCAGGCCGGCCTCCTCCCCATCGCGCGCGCGCCTAGCGCAGCCGCCGCCGCCGCCGAAGCCGAGTCCTAGTAGGACTCTAGCTCCCCCCCCTCTTTCTTGCCCCCTCCCCCAAGTTTCCTCCCCCCTCCCTCCTATTTATAACCAAGCACCCCCCCATTTTCCCACACCACCCCGTGCCCCCAAGCCGCGCCGCCCCTAGCGCCGCCACCGCCTTACACCGCCGGCGCCTTACGCCGCCGCCTTACGCCGCCGCCGCCGCCCCTTAGCGCCGCCGCCCTACATCGCCGCCGCCGCCTTACGCCGCCGTCCGCCGGAGCCCCTCGCCGGAGCCTCGCTGGAGGTAGCCCCGCGCCGCACCATCCCTCCCCTCGGTTCGGTTTTTCTTATAAACCGTTCCGGTTCTTTTCTTTTTCTTCCGATTCTTTTTCTTTTCCTCTCCGGTTTTTCGTTTCGGTTTTCTTTCCGAAACCCTAGATCGGTTTCGTTTTCTTTTCCGGTTTAGTTTCCTAGAGACCGTTCGCCGGACCGTTCGGCCTAACGAACGTGATCACCGGTTATTCTCGGTTAACGAACGTCCGTTCGTTCAACCGTTCTTCTTTTTCTTTTCGTCGGATTTATTCCGCGATCGCGATCTCAGATCCGATCTTCGTTCTAGTCTATCTTCTCGCTCGTTTATCAGAATCAGGTGATTCAAGCGCCTGGAGTTTCGTTACGAAACCGCCGTTCCGACTAATCAACTTAAACAAGTTTTTGCTATGGTAAAATTTGACCTAGTTTTAACTTGCTAGAACCGAGCTGTTTTCTTCCGCCGTTTGTTTTCCGTTGCTTTGTTCGGTTCTTTCTCTTTGAAACCGGAGTTCTTAAGTTGAACTATCTGGTTCGATCTCTTGTTCGAGTTTTACCTGTGCATTAGATGAGTACTTATTGTATGCTTGTTGTTTGTCTGCGATAGATTACCCGGATTGCGCCGCCTGTTACTTCGAATCTCTAGGACTCGCGGATCATCAGCAAGGCAAGTAACACTTTGATCATACCTTTTCTACAATCTAGTTTTATTGCATTAGATCCATCCTCACACATTGCATGATTAGGATCTAATTAAATTGTGGGATGGGAAGTAGATGAGGTAGTACCTATTACCTGTTATTAATGAAACCATTAGGAGTTACATCTACGTTGCTTATTATGACATGCTATGCTAGTAGACGTGGATTGGGTGAGTGATATCCATGACAGATGTGAGTTTGTTAATTTTAAGGGTTTATCTAAGGTGGCAACTTAAACACACATCTGGGTGGATTGAGGCACCTGATGTCTATCAGGACTTGCCTCTTTTCTTTTGGACCGCCACCCAGGCTCAAAGGGATCATAAGATCTTTCATGCTAGAAACTTCCGTGTGCAGCCACAAGCCGTTACGGGCTCTGGCATAGTTGACTAAGTCATGCGAACTCTTACAGGGTATACTAGCAGATGTAGGGGAAAGTAGGTGTACCGGTCTATCCATCGTAAGGTGCTAGCGCTTCTGAAAGACTGTGTCCCGGTCATCCATTTCTCAAACACCGTGTAGTGCGAGAACCCCAACGGAGGCGATCGAGTCTTGTGGGGAAAAGTGCGCAAACCTCTACAGAGTGTAATAAACTAATCATGATTAGCCGTTTCCCCGGTTATGGACATCTTGAGTATCTAGTACTTAAATATTGTGTGAATCTCATCATGTTACTTCTAACTAATATTGTTGGGTTTTAATTGTTCACTTAATTGGGATCGGAATGCTGTCAACCATTCTCGATGTTCAACTACCATGATAGTAAATAAATTCATTCCTTTGCAGTAGGGAAAAACTGGCTTTACGCAAAACAGTAACCATAGAGCTTTCCACCAGCCAAATATGCATATAGTATAGCTGTTACATTCCATTACTCTCTATGTGTTACCTTGCCAGCATATTCCATGTGCTGACCCGTTTTCGGGCTGCAACTTTCATGTTGCAGACTTTTCAGACGACGAGTAAGATGCTTTTAGGTCGTGGTTCTATACTCAGTGATGCCGTTGGAGTTGATGGACCCATTTACCTTCCAAGTCTTCCGCTGTTATCGATACTAGATGGCCTTCAGCCATATTATTGTAATAAGTTCTCTTATGAGACACCGATGTAATAAGTGTGTGATTGCTACTCTGCTATAAATCCTTCGAAGTACTGTGTGGTGTCAGCATTACTGATCCAGGGATGACACCGGAGCACAGAGACTTGATCCATTCGGGTCGGGTCGCTACATTCTCAATAACTGAGGGAAATACTTATGCTACTTTGCTCCATCATCCTCTCCTCTTCCTGGAAATCCAACGCAGTGCTCGAGAGGTAGCAAGAAGAATTTCTGGCGCCGTTGCCGGGGAGTCTACGCAAAAGTCAACATACCAAGTACCCATCACAATCCCTATCTCCCACGTTACATTATTTGCCATTTGCCTCTCGTTTTCCTCTCCCCCACTTCACCCTTGCCATTTTATTCGCCCTCTCTTTTCCGTTTGCCTTTTTTCTCGCTTGCTTTTTGTTTACCCATGTGTTGGATTGCTTGCTTGTCGCGATGGCTCAAGATAATACCAAATTGTGTGACTATACTAATACCAACAATAATGATTTCCTTAGCACTCCGATTGCTCCTCTTGCCAATATTGAATCTTGTGAAATCAATACTACTTTGTTGAATCTTGTTATGAAAGATCAATTCGCCGGCCTTCCTAGTGAAGATGCCGCTACTCATCTAAATAGCTTCGTTAATTTCTGTGATATGCAAAAGAAGAAAGATGTCGATAATGATATTGTTAAATTGATGCTATTTCCTTTTTCGCTTAGAGATCGCTCTAAAGCTTGGTTTTCGTCTTTGCCTAAAAATAGTATTGATTCTTGGGACAAGTGTAAAGATGCTTTTATCTCTAAGTATTTTCCTCCCACTAAGATCATCTCTCTTAGAGACGATATTATGAATTTTATGCAACTTGCTCATGAACATGTTGCACAAGCTTGGGAGAGAATGAAATTAATGAGACGTAATTGTCCTACTCATGGTTTGAACTTGTGGATGATTATACAACATTTTTTTGCCGGCTTGAATTTTGCTTCTAGAAATCTTTTAGATTCGGCCGCGGGAGGGACTTTTATGGAAATCACTTTAGGAGATGCTACTAAACTCCTAGATAATATTATGGTTAATTATTCTCAATGGAAAACCGAAAGATCTACTAATAAAAAAGTGCATGCGATAGAAGAAATTAATGTTTTGAGTGGAAAGATGGATGAACTTATGAAATTATTTGCTACTAAGAGTGTTTCTTCTGATCCTAATGATATGCCTTTGTCTACCTTGATTGAGAATAATAATGAATCTATGGATGTGAATTTTGTTGGTAGGAATAATTTTGGTAACAACGCGTATAGAGGGAGCTTTAATCCTAGGCCTTATCCTAGTAATCCTTGTAACAATTGTGGAAATTCCTACACCAACTCTTATGGAAATTTTAATAATATGCCCTCTGAATTTGAGACTAGTGTTAAAGAGTTTATGAATTCGCAAAAGAATTTTAATGCTTTGCTTGATGAGAAATTGCTTAAAGTTGATGAATTGGCTAGGAACGTTGATAGAATTTCTCTTGATGTTGATTCTTTAAAGCTTAGATCTATTCCTCCTAAGCATGATATCAATGAGTCTCTCAAAGCTATGAGAATTTCCATTGATGAGTGCAAGGAAAGAACCGCTAGGATGCGTGCTACAAAAGATGCCTTTATTAAAGCGTGTTCTTCCAATTCCTATGAAAATCAAGACGAAGATCTAAAAGTTATTGATGTGTCCCCTATTAAATCTTTGTTTTGCAATATGAATCTTGATGAAACTGAATATGATCCACCTTTACCTAGACGGTGTTCCAAAGATTCAGAGTTTTTAGATCTTTATGATGAAATTGATAAAAGTGGGATTGAAAAGAATAAAACCCTAGATGTTGCTAAACCCACTATTTTGGATTTCAAGGAATTTGATTATGAAAATTGCTCTTTAATTGATTGAATTTCCTTGTTGCAATCCGTGCTAAATTCTCCTCATGCTTAGAGTCAAAATAAAGTGTTTACTAAACATATCGTTGATGCCTTGATGCAATCTTATGAAGAAAAACTTGAGTTGGAAGTTTCTATCCCTAGAAAACTTTATGATGAGTGGGAACCAACTATTAAAATTAAGATCAAGGATCATGAATTTTATGCTTTATGTGATTTTGGTGCTAGTGTCTCCACTATTCCCAAAACTTTATGTGATTTGCTAGATTTCCGTGATTTTGATGATTGCTCTCCAAACTTTCATCTTGCGGATTCCACTATTAAGAAACCTATGGGAAGATTTAATGATGTTCTTATTGTTGCAAATAGGAATTATGTGCCCATTGATTTTATCGTTCTTGATATAGATTGCAATGCTTCTTGTCCTATTATTCTTGGTAGACCTTTCCTTAGAACGATTGGTGCAATTATTGATATGAAGGAAGGGAATATTAGATTCCAGTTCCCATTAAAGAAAGGCATGGAACACTTCCCTAGGAAGAAAATAAAATTACCATATGAATCTATCATGAGAGCCACATATGGATTGCCTACCAAAGATGGCAATACCTAGATCTATCCTTGCTTTTATGCCTAGCTAGGGGCGTTAAGCGATAGCGCTTGTTGGGAGGCAACCCAATTTTTATTTTAGTTTTTTTGCTTTTTTCTTCTGTTTAGGAATAAATAATCCATCTACCTTCTGTTTAGATGTGGTTTTATCTTTTAATTAGTGTTTGTGCCAAGTTAAACCTATAGGATCTTCTTGGATGATAGTTATTTGATCTTGCTGTAATTTCCAGAAACTTTGCGCTCAGTGCCCGAATTGTTAAAAATCACCAGAACGTGATAAAATAGTGATTCCAATTGCTGCTGATCAATAAACAAATTTCCTAGGTCGTCCCATTTTGGCTGATGTTTTGGAGTTACAGAAGTTTGCGTTAGTTACAGATTACTACAGACTGTTCTGTTTTTGACAGATTCTGTTTTCCGTGTGTTGTTTGCTTATTTTGATGAATCTATGGCTAGTAAAATAGTTTATACTCCATAGAAAAGTTGTAATACAGTAGGTTTAACACAAATACAAATAAATAATGAGTTCATTACAGTACCTTGAAGTGGTCCTTTGTTTTCTTTCGCTAACGGAGCTTACGAGATTTCTGTTGAGTTTTGTGTTGTGAAGTTTTCAAGTTTTGGGTGAAATCTTTTGATGGATTATGGAACAAGGAGTGGCAAGAGCCTAAGCTTGGGGATGCCCATGGCACCCCCAAGATAATCCAAGGACACCAAAAAGTCAAAGCTTGGGGATGCCCCGGAAGGCATCCCCTCTTTCGTCTACTTCCATCGGTAATTTTACTTGGAGCTATATTTTTATTCAACACATGATATGTGTTTTGCTTGGAGCGTCTTGTATGATTTGAGTCTTTGCTTTTTAGTTTACCACAATCATCCTTGCTGTACACACCTTTTGAGAGAGCCATACATGAATAGAATTTGTTAGAATACTCTATATGCTTCACTTATACCTTTTGAGCTTCATAGTTTTGCTCTATATGCTTCACTTATATCTTTTGAGCTATATAGTTTCACTCTATGTGCTTCACTTATATCTTTCGAGCTTCATAGTTTTGCTCTATGTGCTTCACTTAGATCTTTTAGATCACGGTGGTGGATTTGTTTTAAAGAAACTATTGATCTCTCATGCTTCCCTTAGACTATTTTGAGAGTCTTAAATAGCATGGTAATTACTTGAAAATAATAATATGCTTGGTATTCAAGATTTGTAATACTTTCTTTTGAGTGCGTTGAATACTAAGAAAAGTATGATGCTTGATAATTGTTTTGAGATATGAATATGGTGATATTAGAGTCATGCTAGTTGAGTAGTTGTGAATTTGAGAAATACTTGTGTTAAAGTTTGTGATTCCCATAGCATGCACGTATGGTGAACCGTTATGTGATGAAGTCGGAGCATGATTTATTTATTGATTGTCTTCCTTATGAGTGGCGGTCGGGGATGAGCGATGGTCTTTTCCTACCAATCTAACCCCCTACAAGCATGCGCGTAATACTTTGCTTTGATAACTTCTAGATTTTTGCAATAAGTATATGAGTTCTTTATGACTAATGTTGAGTCCATGGATTAGACACACATTTTCCCTTCTTTCCACCATTGCTAGCCTCTCTAATACCGCACACCTTTCGCCGGTATCATACACCCACCATATACCTTAGCCACCATACCTACCTATCATGGCATTTCCATAGCCATTCCGAGATATATTTCCATGCAACTATCCACCGTTCCGTTTATTATGACACGCTCCATTATTGTCATATTGCTAGCATGATCATGTAGTTGACATCGTATTTGTGGCAAAGCCACCGTTCATAATTCTTTCATACATGTCACTCTTGATTCATTGCATATCCCGGTACACCGCCGAAGGCATTCATATAGAGTCATATTTTGTTCTAAGTATTGAGGTGTAAGAAAAATAAAAGTGTGATGATCATCATTTTTAGAGCATTGTCCCAAGTGAGGAAAGGATGATGGAGACTATGATTCCGCCACAAGTCGGGATGAGACTCCGGACGAAAAAAAGATAAAGAAAAGAGGCCATAAAAAAAGGCCCAAAGAAAGAAAAATGGGAGAAAAAGAGAGAAGGGAGAATGTTACTATCCTTTTAGCACACTTGTGCTTCAAAGTAGCACTATGATCTTCATGATAGAGAGTCTCTCATTTTGTCACTTTCATATACTAGTGGGAATTTTTCGTTATAGAACTTGGCTTCTATTTTCCAATGATGGGCTTCCTCAAATTGCCCTAGGTCTTCGTGAGCAAGCGAGTTGGATGCACACCCACTTAGTTTCTTTTGTTGAGCTTTCACATACTTATAGCTCTAGTGCATCCGTTGCATGGAAATCCCTACTCACTCACATTGATATATATTGATGGGCATCTCCATAGCCCGTTTATACGCCTAGTTGATGTGAGACTATCTTCCCCTCTTTTTGTCGTCTCCACAACCACCATTCTATTCCACATATAGTGCTATATCCATGGCTCACGCTCATGTATTGCGTGAAGATTGAAAAAGTTTTGAAAATGTTAAAGTATGAAACAATTGCTTGGCTTGTCATTGGGGTTGTGCATGATTTAAATACTTTGTGTGGTGAAGATAGAGCATAGCCAGACTATATGATTTTGTAGGGATAACTTTCTTTGGCCATGTTATTTTGAGAAGACATAATTGCTTTCTTAGTACGCTTTAAGTATTATTATTTTTATGGCAATATGAACTTTTGTCTTGAATCTTTCAGATCTGAATATTCATACCACAATTAAGAAGATTTAGATTGAAATTATGCCAAGTAGCACTCCGCATCAAAAATTCTCTTTTTATCATTTACCTACTCGAGGACGAGCAGGAATTAAGTTTGGGGATGCCTGATACGTCTCCAATGTATGTATAATTTTTGATTACCCCATGATATATAATCTACTGTTTTGGACTATATTGGGCTTTATTTTCCACATTTATATTACTTTTGGGACTAACCTATTAACCGGAGGCCTAGCCCAGAATTGCTGTTTTTTGCCTATTTCAGTGTTTCGAAGAAACGGAATATCAAACGGAGTCCAAACGCAACGAAACCTTCGGGAACGTGATTTTCTCATCAGATATGATCCAGGAGACTTGGACCCTCCGTCAAGAAAGCAACGAGGCGGTCACGAGGGTGGAGGGCGCCCCCCCCCTAAGGTGCGCCCCCTGCCTCGTGGGCCCCTCGAAGCTCCACCGACGTACTCCTTCCTCCTATGTATACCTACGTACCCCCAAACAATCAGATACAGAGCCAAAACCCTAATTCCACCGCCGCAACCTTCTGTACCCACGAGATCCTATCTTGGGGCCTATTCCGGAGCTCCGGCGAAAGGGGAATCGATCATGGAGGGCTTCTACATCATCACCATAGCCCCTCCGATGAAGTGTGAGTAGTTTACTTTAGACCTTCGGGTCCATAGTTAGTAGCTAGATGGTTTCTTCTCTCTTTTTGGATATCAATACAATGTTCTCCCCCTCTCTCGTGGAGATCTATTCGATGTAATCTTCTTTTTGCGGTGTGTTTGTTGAGACCGATGAATTGTGGGTTTATGATCAAGTTTATCTATGAACAATATTTGAATCTTCTCTGAATTCTTTTAGGGACATTTACATCTATGCCCTTAACTCGAACCCACTACTCAATTTTGCCCCTAATTTTTAGGTATGCTCAGTTTTGCCCCTCCGCCGTTAGTTTCACTTATAGAAATGCCCTTCTCTGCCGTTACCGTCCGGTCAAAGGTCTTTGACCGTCCTGAAAAAATAGCAAAAAAAATCAAAACAATATGAAATTTGGTGGGATCGAAGATAGTCATGTCTGCAAGGCGCGTGCACATTTTCATGCCGTTCGGACACTCCGGGAGCTCGTGTCAAAGGAAAACATAAATTTTGTACGCATGCGAGCAGTAAATTCAAAAAAAATAGAAAAAAATCAAAAAAATATGAAATTTCGTGGGACTCAAGATATTCAGGTGCGCAAGATGTGTGCATGTTTTTGTTGTGTTTGGACATTGTAGGAGCTCGTGGAGAGAAAAAAACAAATTTTAGCTCAAAAAAACTTTGAAAAAATGCACTATTTTGTTGTTTTTCTCTAGAGCGCCCCGTACATCATTTGATCACCAAAACTTGCAAGCACTTTGTGCACTCAAGCCTCTTTGACGACAAATAAATTCAAATTTTTTTGAACTTTTTTGCTATTTTTTTCGAATTTACTGTTCATAAGCATAAATTATTTTTGTTTTCCTTTGCCACGAGCTCCCAGAGTGTCAAACCAACACAAAAATGTGCACGCGCCTTGCGGACATGACTATCGTCGATCCCACCAAATTTCATATTTTTTTGATTTTTTTTGCTATTTTTTTCAGGATGGTCAAAGTACTTTGACCGGAAGGTAACGGCGCAAAAGGGCATTTCTATAAGTGACACTAACGGCGGAGGGGCAAAACTGAGCATACCTGAAAATTAGGGGCAAAACTGAGTAGTGGGTTCGAGTTAGGGGCAGAACTGTAATTGGCCCATTCTTTTATGTATGATTGGTTATCTTTTCAAGCCTCTTCAAATTATCAGTTTGGTTTGGCCTACTAGATTGGTTTTTCTTGCAATGGGAGAAGTGCTTAGCTTTGGGTTCAATCTTGTGGTGTCCTTTCCAAGTGACAGAAGGGGCAGGAAGGCACGTATTGTATTGTTGCCATCGAGGATAACAAGATGGGGTTTATATCATAGGGCCATATTTCATGAATTTATCCCTCTACATCATGTCATCTTGCTTAAGGCGTTACTCTGTTTTCATTAACTTAATACTCTAGATGCATGTTGGATAGCGGTCGATGTGTGGAGTAATAGTAGTAGATGCAGCCGGGATTCGGTCTACTTGTCTCGGACATGATGCCTATATACATGATCATACCTAGATATTCTCATAACTATGCTCAATTCTGTCAATTGCTCAACAGGAATTTGTTCACCCACCGTAGAAATACTTATGCTCTTGAGAGAAGCCAATAATGAAATCTATGGCCCCCGGGTCTATTCTCATCATAACAATCTCCATCACTTTATTATTTGCTTTAATTTTTTACTTTTACTTTTTATTTTACCTGGCATCTTTATATCAAAAATACCAAAAATATTATATATCATCTCTATCAGATCTCACTCTCATAAGTGACTGTGAAGGGATTGACAACCCCTAATCGTGTTGGTTGCATTGAGCTATCGTTTTGTGTAGGTACGAGGGACTCGCGCGTGGCCTCCTACTTGATTGATACCTTGGTTCTCAAAAACTAAGGGAAATACTTATGCTACTTTGCTGCATCATCCTCTCCTCTTCGGGGAAATACAACGCAGTGCTCAAGAGGTAGCATGGCTTCTCTCGAGAGCATAAGTATTACGGTGGGTGAAAAATTACTGTTGAGCAATTGAGAGAATTGAGCATAGTTATGAGAATATCTAGGTATGATCATGTATATAGGCATCACGTCCGAGACAAGTAGACTGACTCCTGCCTGCATCTACTACTATTACTCCACACATCGGCCGCTATCCAGCATGCATCTAGAGTATTAAGTTCATAAGAACAGAGTAACGCTTTAAGCAAGATGACATGATGTAGAGGGATAAACTCATGCAATATGATATAAGCCCCATCTTGTTATCCTCGATGGCAACAATACAATACGTGCCTTGCTGCCCCTACTGTCACTGGGAAAGGACACTGCAAGATTGAACCCAAAGCTAAGCACTTCTCCCATTGCAAGAAAGATGAATTTAGTAGGCCAAAACAAACTGATAATTCGAAGAGACTTGCAAAGATAACCAATCATACATAAAATAATTCAGAGGAGATTCAAATATTGTTTATAGAAAAACTTGATCATAAACCCACAATTCATCGGTGTCAACAAACACACTGTAAAAGAAGATTACATCGAATAGATATCCACGAGAGAGGGGGAGAACATTGTATTGAGATCCAAAAAGAGAGAAGAAGCCATCTACCTAATAACTATGGACCCGAAGGTCTATGGTAAGTTACTCAGACATCATTGGAGAGGCTATGGTGTTGATGTAGAAGCCCTCCATGATCGATGCCCCCTCCGACAGAGCTCTGGAACAGGCCCCAAGATGGGATCTCACGGGTACAGAAGGTTGCGGCGGTGGAATTAGGTTTTTGGCTTCGTATCTGGTAGTTTGGGGGTACGTAGGTATATATAGGAGGAAGAAGTACGTCAGTGGAGCAACGTGGGGCCCACGAGGGTGGAGGGCACGCCTGGGGGGTAGGCGCGCCCCCCTACCTCATGCCTTCTTGGTTGATGTCTTGACATAGGGTCCAAATCCTCTATATCACGTTCGTTCCGAAAATCATGTTCCCGAATGTTCATTCCGTTTGGACTCCGTTTGATATTCTTTTTCTGCAAAACTCTGAAATAGGCAAAAAACAGCTATAATGCACAATGATGTCACATAATCCACTAGGTATGGATGTAAGGACAACAATAGGACAATAGGTACTCACAAGAGCAAAGCAGCGACCATCATAGTTGCGATATCCTAGGTTTTGTGGCGCTGGTTCTATCGCCAATATACGTCGGGTGCTATGTGATTTCTCCTGTAGGTCCACCTTTTCAAGGACTTTGCTTGTACTCCTTCAGGTTCTGCAATCACCCTCTTCCATTTGGACGTCTGAAACACAAGAACAACATTTGAATGGAAAAACATGGTATGACGACAAATGGAATAGGTGTTGATAATGGATGGGCATGGCATATTCACATATATCATGAGTAAACTAAGCATATGGCGGTGCAACGAAGCGAAAGAAATGCAAGACACCTTATGCAAGATATGTTCAACCAATAAAACCTTACCAAATTAGAATAGGCACCTTATTGGGTGAACATGATAGGCAATCCGTCTTTGACTCCTTGAGCTCAGAATAGTCATTAGGATCATATTCTGAATATGAATCTATAGGTCGGGAGCATGTGGGTTTCATTGCATCCACAATGGACCTCAATCCCTTGATGCCAAGTTTGTTACCCATTGAACTGTTCCAAAATATTCTTTTGATGTGCGCATTATTATATTCATTGTGATTACGTACAATATCTAAAGAGCATGAAAACATAAATAGTAGTGAGATTATCTTTGTAATGCAAAGGATATTGTAATATAATAGGGGCTCCCTGCAAACCCTTGTGTGCTATCACTGGATTCTGATGAGAGAGCCCATGTGTGCTGTAATATGGTGAGTAGATTAAATATAATCTGGCACAACTACACAAAAAATAGGCTCCCTGTTGGGAGCCAGATGTAAGGATAGTTGGCAGATGATAGTTCATAATATACCGTATAAAAAGTTTATTGCCAAACCATGATAACGAGAGCGCAGAGCCAGTAGGCAGATAGTAGTGTAGATAATAGGGGTACACCATAACCACCATAAATAAATCGGGAAAGCGGAACTGGATGGAAAATACAGGGTTTTGCCGCTACTAATATGCAGAGCCTATTGATCACCTACAAGCCAGATCTATTCATCTAAAGGCGCACAGCTGTTGCTATCAGTCTAGTCTATCAAAGACCGCGCGACCCCCACCATTTTCGGGATATTATGGCAGACCAACTCGAAGTGCGAAATCATGTAGCAGAACCAGCCCAATAGAGCTGTCGACTGTAGATGTCCGTGCTCCCCTTCCTGATAAGGAACATACTATACTTACTAAAGAAGAACAAAAGAGGAATATGTTAAAGAATAGAAGGGGAAGCATATTATTGAGATTCCCCTTCTTTCTATACAATGTTGGTTGCCCACCCATGATGAATCAGAGCGCCCAAAGAAATGCAATTCCATGATGTCTCTCTATATGTGGCCACATGCATTTGGAAACTCAATTGGGAGCATTAGCTAACCAATTAAATGTGTGTCTGTTAGCTAATGTCAGTATCATATCACATTCGTATTTGAAGAACCTTAGGACGTATGATTGTTGTGTTATTTAGCTTTAAAGGTGGACAACTGCTAGTAGACATAAGGCAACCTACAGATCATAGTGGTAGATTATAATGGGAAACCCTAAGCATCAGAAGGTAAAAATCAAAGAAAGTGGACTTGCTGTATATGTGCTAGTATTGCCGGTACAGCTAGAAAGGCTTTGAATACCACCTCTCACACTAAAGGAGTAGTACTGTTACTATCAGTCTAACTCTCGACACTACTGCAGGATGCTACTAATGCGGACACTAGATCAGAGACCCTTCGATTGAAAACTGTGTGCGATGCCATAATTGCAAACGGTGGTGTAAAAAACCCGTCAAAAAGGTGCAAAAAGTTTGCGATGGAGGATGCATCAAACACGATTCAGATTTTAGTTGCGTGTGCGATGCAGGGCATACGGTTCAGCTCAATTAACTGTTTGCGATGAGGAGGAACAAAAGAAACGGGCATCCAGATGAAGGTGTGTGCGATATATAGCATACGGTTCACTCGGATGAACAGTTTGTGATTAGGCAACACAAAAGAAACAGTCAGCCAGATCAAGGTGTGTGCGATATACGGCATGTGGTTCACTCGGATGAACTGTTTGCGTTGAGACATGAGAACAGAAACGGTTCAACTTAACAAGGTGTGTGTGATACAAGGCAAACATGTCTGTAATCGGAAACATGTGCGGAGACTGATAACAACACAGGCGATTACTGCTAACAAGCCATGTGTTGCGAGCAAACGATTGCTGGTATACAATTGTGAGTGATTGATGAAAACATCACCAACGGGTTTCATTGTTTAGTTCGTGTGCGATGCTATTTTCTTTGTCCGCACAACATCTACGCTCTGTCTACTGCTACCTCTTGAGCACTGCGTTGGTTTTCCCTTGAAGAGGAAAGGGTGATGCAGTAAAGCAGTGTAAGTATTTCCCTCAATTTTTTAGAAAAAAGGTATCAATCCAGCAGGAGGCCATGCACGAGTCCCTCGCACCTACACAAACAAATAAATCCTCGCAACCAATGCGATAAGGGGTTGTCAATCCCTACACAGTCACTTACAAGAGTGAGATCTGATAGAAATGATAAGATAATATTTTTGGTATTTTTATGATAAAGATGCAAAGTAAAATAAAAGGCAATAAAATAACTAAGTTGGAAGATTAATATGATGGAAATAGACCCGGGGCCATAGGTTTCACTAGTGGCTTGATACTCTCCAACGTATCTATAATTTTTGATTGCTCCAGCTATATTATCTACTTTTTTGGACTATATTGGGCTTTATTTCCCACTTTTATATTACTTTGGGACTAACCTATTAACCGAGGCCCAACCCAGAATTGCTGTTTTTGCCTATTTCAGTGTTTCGAAGAAACGAAATATCAAAGGAGTCCAAACAGAATGAAACTTCTGGGAACGTGATTTTCTCATCAGATATGATCCAGGAGACTTGGACCCTCCGTCAAGAAAGCAACGAGGCGGTCACGAGGGCGGAGGGCGCGCCCCCCCCTAGGGTGCACCCCCTGCCTCGTGGGCCCCTCGAAGCTCCACCGACGTACTCCTTCCTCCTATATATACCTACGTACCCCCAAACAATCAGATACGGAGCCAAAACCCTAATTCCACCACCGCAACCTTCTGTACCCACGACATCCCATCTTGGGGCCTGTTCCGGAGCTCCGGCGGAAGGGGAATCGATCATGGAGGGCTTCTACATCATCACCATAGCCCCTCCGATGAAGTGTGAGTAGTTTACTTCAGGCCTTCGGGTCCATAGTTAGTAGCTAGATGGCTTCTTCTCTCTTTTTGGATCTCAATACAATGTTCTCCCCCTCTCTCGTGGAGATCTATTCGATGTAATCTTCTTTTTGCGGTGTGTTTGTTGAGACCGATGAATTGTGGGTTTATGATCAAGTTTATCTATGAACAATATTTGAATCTTCTCTGAATTCTTTTATTTATGATTGGTTATCTTTGCAAGTCTCTTCGAATTATTAGTTTGGTTTGGCCTACTAGATTGGTTTTTCTTGCAATGGGAGAAGTGCTTAGCTTTGGGTTCAATCTTGCGGTGTCCTTTCCGACTGACAGAAGGGGCAGCAAGGCACGTATTGTATTGTTGCCATCGAGGATAGTAAGATGGGGTTTATATCATATTGCATGAATTTATCCCTCTACATCTTGTCATCTTGATTAAGGCGTTACTCTGTTTTCATTAACTTAATACTCTAGATGCATGCTGGATAGCGGTCGATGAGTGGAGTAATAGTAGTAGATGCAGGCAGGAGTCAGTCTAATTGTCTCGGACGTGATGCCTATATACATGATCATACCTAGATATTCTCATAACTATGCACAATTCTATCAATTGCTCAACAGTAATTTGTTCACCCACCGTAGAAATACTTATGCTCTTGAGAGAAGCCACTAGTGAAATCTATGGCCCCCAGGTGTATTCTTATCATAACAATCTCCATCACTTTATTATTTGCTTTACTTTTTACTTTTACTTTTTATTTTACCTTGCATGTTTATATCAAAAATACCAAAAATATTATCTATCATCTCTATCAGATCTCACTCTCGTAAGTGACCGTGAAGGGATTGACAACCCCTAATCGCATTGGGTGCGTTGAGCTATCATTTTGTGTAGGTACGAGGGACTCGCGCGTGGCCTCCCACTGGATTGATACCTTGGTTCTCAAAAACTGAGGGAAATACTTATGCTACTTTGCTGCATCATCCTCTCCTCTTCGGGGAAATCCAACGCTGTGCTCGAGAGGTAGCAAGAAGAATTTCTGGCGCCGTTGCCGGGGAGTCTACGCAAAAGTCAACATACCAAGTACCCATCACAATCCCTATCTCCCGCATTACATTATTTGCCATTTGCCTCTCGTTTTCCTCTCCCCCACTTCACCCTTGCCATTTTATTTGCCCTCTCTTTTCCGTTTGCCTTTTTTCTCGCTTGCTTTTTGTTTGCTCGTGTGTTGGATTGCTTGCTTGTCGCGATGGCTCAAGATAATACCAAATTGTGTGACTATACTAATACCAACAATAATGATTTCCTTAGCACTCCAATTGCTCCTCTTGCCAATATTGAATCTTGTGAAATCAATACTACTTTGTTGAATCTTGTTATGAAAGATCAATTCGCCGGCCTTCCTAGTGAAGATGCCGCTACTCATCTAAATAGCTTCGTTAATTTCTGTGATATGCAAAAGAAGAAAGATGTCGATAATGATATTGTTAAATTGATGATATTTCCTTTTTCGCTTAGAGATCGTGCTAAAGCTTGGTTTTCGTCTTTGCCTAAAAATAGTATTGATTCTTGGGACAAGTGTAAAGATGCTTTTATCTCTAAGTATTTTCCTCCCACTAAGATCATCTCTCTTAGAAACGATATTATGAATTTTATGCAACTTTCTCATGAACATGTTGCACAAGCTTGGGAGAGAATGAAATTAATGATACATAATTGTCCTACTCATGGTTTGAACTTGTGGATGATTATACAAAATTTTTATGCTGGCTTGAATTTTTCTTCTAGAAATCTTTTAGATTCGGCTGTGGGAGGCACTTTTATGGAAATCACTTTAGGAGATGCTACTAAACTCCTAGATAATATTATGGTTAATTATTCTCAATGGCAAACCGAAAGATCTACAAATAAAAAAGTGCATGTGATAGAAGAAATTAATGTTTTGAGTGGAAAGATGGATGAACTTATGAAATTATTTGCTACTAAGAGTGTTTCTTCTGATCCTAATGATATGCCTTTGTCTACCTTGATTGAGAATAATAATGAATCTATGGATGTGAATTTTGTTGGTAGGAATAATTTTGGTAACAACGCGTATAGAGGGAGCTTTAATCCTAGGCCTTATCCTAGTAATCCTTGTAACAATTGTGGAAATTCCTACAACAACTCTTATGGAAATTTTAATAATATGCCCTCTGAATTTGAGACTAGTGTTAAAGAGTTTATGAATTCGCAA